>NC_092089.1:87221236-87243736 GCF_045679555.1 Salvelinus alpinus | reverse complement strand
TGCTATCACTGCTATCACTGTTATCACTGTTATCACTGTTATCACTGTTATCACTGGTATCACTGTCCCCTATCCTCTCTTACCCTGCACTGTTTCACTGTTTCACTGTTTCACTGTTTCACTGTTATCACTGCTATCACTGTTATCACTGTTATCACTGTTATCACTGTTATCACTGTTATAACTGTCCCCTATCCTCTCTTACCCTGCACTGGTATAACTGTTTCACTGTTATCACTGTTATCACTGTCCCCTATCCTCTCTTACCCTGCACTGCTATCACTGCTATCACTGTTATCACTGTTATCACTGTTATCACTGTTATCACTGTTATCACTGGTATCACTGTCCCCTATCCTCTCTTACCCTGCACTGTTTCACTGTTTCACTGTTTCACTGTTTCACTGTTATCACTGTTATCACTGTTATCACTGTTATCACTGTCCCCTATCCTCTCTTACCCTACACTGTTATCACTGTTATCACTGTTATCACTGTTATCACTGTCCCCTATCCTCTCTTACCCTACACTGTAAGCACTGTTATCACTGTTATCACTGTTATCACTGTCCCCTATCCTCTCTTACCCTGCACTGTTATCACTGTTATCACTGTTTAACTGTTTCACTGTTATCACTGTTATCACTGTCCCCTATCATCTCTTACCCTACACTGTTATCACTGTTATAACTGTCCCCTATCCTCTCTTACCCTACACTGTTATCACTGTTATAACTGTTATCACTGTCCCCTATCCTCTCTTACCCTACACTGTTATCACTGTTATCACTGTTATCACTGTTATCACTGTCCCCTATCCTCTCTTACCCTACACTGTTATCACTGTTATCACTGTTATCACTGTCCCCTATCCTCTCTTACCCTACACTGTTATCACTGTTATCACTGTTATCACTGTCCCCTATCCTCTCTTACCCTACACTGTTATCACTGTTATAACTGTTATCACTGTCCCCTATCCTCTCTTACCCTACACTGTTATCACTGTTATCACTGTTATCACTGTCCCCTATCCTCTCTTACCCTCTACACTGTTATCACTGTTATAACTGTTATCACTGTCCCCTATCCTCTCTTACCCTACACTGTTATCACTGTTATCACTGTTATCACTGTCCCCTATCCTCTCTTACCCTACACTGTTATCACTGTTATCACTGTTATCACTGTTTCACTGTTATCACTGTTGTCACTGTTATCACTGTTTCACTGTTATCACTGTTATCACTGTCCCCTATCCTCTCTTACCCTACACTGTTATCACTGTTATCACTAATATCACTGTCCCCTATCCTCTCTTACCCTACACTGTTATCACTGTTATCACTGTTATCACTGTTTCACTGTTATCACTGGTATCACTGGTATCACTGTTATCACTGTCCCCTATCCTCTCTTACCCTGCACTGTTATCACTGTTTCACTGTTATCACTGTTATAACTGTCTCCTATCCTCTCTTACCCTACACTGTTATCACTGTCCCCTATCCTCTCTTACCCTACACTGTTATAACTGTCCCCTATCCTCTCTTACTCTACACTGTTATAACTGTCCCCTATCCTCTCTTACCCTACACTGTTATCACTGTCCCCTATCCTCTCTTACCCTACACTGTTATAACTGTCCCCTATCCTCTCTTACCCTACACTGTTATAACTGTCCCCTATCCTCTCTTACCCTACACTGTTATCACTGTCCCCTATTCTCTCTTACCCTACACTGTTATAACTGTCCCCTATCCTCTCTTACCCTACACTGTTATCACTGTCCCCTATCCTCTCTTACCCTACACTGTTATAACTGTCCCCTATCCTCTCTTACCCTGCACTGTTATCACTGTTATAACTGTCCCCTATCCTCTCTTACCCTACACTGTTATAACTGTCCCCTATCCTCTCTTACCCTGCACTGTTATCACTGTTATAACTGTCCCCTATCCTCTCTTACCCTACACTGTTATAACTGTCCCCTATCCTCTCTTACCCTACACTGTTATAACTGTCCCCTATCCTCTCTTACCCTACACTGTTATAACTGTCCCCTATCCTCTCTTACCCTACACTGCTATCACTGTTATAACTGTCCCCTATCCTCTCTTACCCTACACTGTTATAACTGTCCCCTATCCTCTCTTACCCTACACTGCTATCACTGTTATAACTGTCCCCTATCCTCTCTTACCCTACACTGTTATCACTGTTATAACTGTCCCCTATCCTCTCTTACCCTGCACTGTTATCACTGTTATAACTGTCCCCTATCCTCTCTTACCCTACACTGTTATAACTGTCCCCTATCCTATATTACCCTACACTGTTATAACTGTCCCCTATCCTCTCTTACCCTACACTGCCATCACTGTTATAACTGTCCCCTATCCTCTCTTACCCTACACTGCTATCACTGTTATAACTGTCCCCTATCCTCTCTTACCCTACACTGCTATCACTGTTATAACTGTCCCCTATCCTCTCTTACCCTACACTGCTATCACTGTTATAACTGTCCCCTATCCTCTCTTACCCTACACTGTTTCACTGTCCCTTATCCTCTACAGCTGACTGTTTCACTGTCCCTTATCCTCTCATAACATCCGGCGCCGAAACGAGATGGCCGCCTCGCTTCGCGTTCCTTGGAAAATATGCAGTATTTTGTTTTTTTATGTGTTATTTCTTACATCGGTACCCCAGGTAATCTTAGGTTTCATTACATACAGTCGGGAGGAACTACTGAATATACGATTAACGTCAACTCATCATCGTTCCTACCAGGAATATGACTTTCCCGAAACGGATCCAGTGTTTTGCCTTCCACCCAATACAATGGATCTGATCCCAGCCGGCGACCCTGTGCGACGCCGTAAAAGGGGCAAACGAGGCGGTCTCCTGGTCAGGCTTCGGAGACGGGCACATCGCGCTCCACTCCCTAGCATACTACTCGCCAATGTCCAGTCTCTTGACAATAAGGTTGATGAAATCCGAGCACGGGTAGCATTCCAGAGAGACATCAGGGATTGCAACGTGCTCTGCTTCACGGAAACATGGCTAACTCAAGAGACGCTAACGGAGTCGGTGCAGCCAGCTGGTTTCTTCATGCATCGCGCCGACAGAAACAAACATCTTTCTGGTAAGAAGAGGGGCGGGGGGGTATGCCTTATGATTAACGAGACGTGGTGTGATCATCATAACAACACACAGGAACTCAAGTCATTCTGTTCACCTGATCTAGAACTCCTCACAATCAAATGTCGACCGCATTATCTACCAAGGGAATTCTCCTCAATCATAATCACAGCCGTATATATTCCCCCCCAAGCAGACACATCGATGGCCCTGAACGAACTTTACTCTTTGTAAACTGGAAACCACACACCCTGAGGCTGCATTCATCGTAGCTGGGGATTTTAACAAGGCTAATCTAAAAACAAAACTCCCTAAATTCTATCAGCATATCGATTGTGCTACCAGGGCTGGAAAAACCCTAGATCATTGTTATACTAATTTCCGCGACGCATATAAGGCCCTCCCCCGCCCCCCTTTCGGAAAAGCTGACCACGACTCCATTTTGTTGATTCCAGCCTACAAACAGAAACTAAAACAACAAGCTCCCGCGCTCAGGTCTGTTCAACGCTGGTCCGACCAATCTGATTCCACGCTTCAAGACTGCTTCGATCACGCGGATTGGAATATGTTCCGCATTGCGTCCAACAACAATATTGACGAATATGCTGATTCGGTGAGCGAGTTCATTAGGAAGTGCATTGACGATGTCGTACCCACAGCAACGATTAAAACATTCCCAAACCAGAAACCGTGGATTGACGGCAGCATTCGCGTGAAACTGAAAGCGCGAACCACTGCTTTTAACCAGGGCAAGGTGACCGGAAGCATGACCGAATACAAACAGTGTAGCTATTCTCTCCGCAAGGCAATCAAACAGGCTAAGTCCCAGTACAGAGACAAAATCGAGTCGCAATTCAACAGCTCAGACACAAGAGGTATGTGGCAGGGTCTACAGTCAATCACGGATTACAAAAAGAAAACCAGCCCCGTCGCGGACCAGGATGTCTTGCTCCCAGACAGGCTAAACAACTTTTTTGCCCGCTTTGAGGACAATACAGTGCCACTGACACGGCCCCCTACCAAAACCTGCGGGCTCTCCTTCACTGCAGCCGAGGTGAGTAAAACATTTAAACGTGTTAACCCTCGCAAGGCTGCAGGCCCAGACGGCATTCCCAGCCGCGTCCTCAGAGCATGCGCAGACCAGCTGGCTGGTGTGTTTACGGACATATTCAATCAATCCTTATCCCAGTCTGCTGTTCCCACATGCTTCAAGAGGGCCACCATTGTTCCTGTTCCCAAGAAAGCTAAGGTAACTGAGCTAAACGACTACCGCCCCGTAGCACTCACTTCCGTCATCATGAAGTGCTTTGAGAGACTAGTCAAGGACCATATCACCTCCACCCTACCGGACACCCTAGACCCACTCCAATTTGCTTACCGACCCAATAAGGCCACAGACGACGCAATCGCAACCACACTGCACACTGCCCTAACCCATCTGGACAAGAGGAATACCCATGTGAGAATGCTGTTCATCGATTACAGCTCAGCATTTAACACCATAGTACCCTCCAAACTCGTCATCAAGCTCGAGACCCTGGGTCTCGACCCCGCCCTGTGCAACTGGGTCCTGGACTTCCTGACGGGCCGCCCCCAGGTGGTGAGGGTAGGTAACAACATCTCCACCCCGCTGATCCTCAACACTGGGGCCCCACAAGGGTGCGTTCTGAGCCCTCTCCTGTACTCCCTGTTCACCCACGACTGCGTGGCCATGCACGCCTCCAACTCAATCATCAAGTTTGCGGATGACACTACAGTGGTAGGCTTGATTACCAACAACGACGAGACGGCCTACAGGGAGGAGGTGAGGGCCCTCGGAGTGTGGTGTCAGGAAAATAACCTCACACTCAACGTCAACAAAACAAAGGAGATGATTGTGGACTTCAGGAAACAGCAGAGGGAGCACCCCCCTATCCACATCGACGGGTCAGTAGTGGAGAAGGTGGAAAGTTTTAAGTTCCTCGGTGTACACATCACGGACAAACTGAATTGGTCCACCCACACAGACAGCGTTGTGAAGAAGGCGCAGCAGCGCCTCTTCAACCTCAGGAGGCTGAAGAAATTCGGCTTGTCACCAAAAGCACTCACAAACTTCTACAGATGCACAATCGAGAGCATCCTGTCGGGCTGTATCACCGCCTGGTACGGCAACTGCTCCGCCCACAACCGTAAGGCTCTCCAGAGGGTAGTGAGGTCTGCAGAACGCATCACCGGGGGCAAACTACCTGCCCTCCAGGACACCTACACCACCCGATGTCACAGGAAGGCCATAAAGATCATCAAGGACAACAACCACCCAAGCCACTGCCTGTTCACCCCGCTATCATCCAGAAGGCGAGGTCAGTACAGGTGCATCAAAGCAGGGACCGAGAGACTGAAAAACAGCTTCTATCTCAAGGCCATCAGACTGTTAAACAGCCACCACTAACATTTAGCGGCCGCTGCCAACATACTGACTCAACTCCAGCCACTTTAAAAATGGGAATTGATGGAAATTATGTAAAAATGTACCACTAGCCACTTTAAACAATGCCACTTAATATAATGTTTACATACCCTACATTACCCATCTCATATGTATATACTGTACTCTATATCATCTACTGCATCTTGCCATCTTTATGTAATACATGTACCACTAGCCACTTTAAACTATGCCACTTTATGTTTACATACCCTACAGTACTCATCTCATATGTATATACCGTACTCTATACCATCTACTGCATCTTGCCTATGCCGTTCTGTACCACCACTCATTCATATATCTTTATGTACATATTCTTTATCCCTTTACACTTGTGTGTGTATAAGGTAGTAGTTGTGGAATTGTTAGGTTAGATTACTTGTTGGTTATTACTGCATTGTCGGAACTAGAAGCACAAGCATTTCGCTACACTCGCATTAACATCTGCTAACCATGTGTATGTGACTAATAAAATTTGATTTGATTTGATTTTGATTTACAGCTGACTGTTTCACTGTCCCCTATCCTCTACAGCTGACTGTTTCACTGTCCCCTATCCTCTACAGCTGACTGTTTCACTGTCCCCTATCCTCTACAGCTCTTTGCAGAGGCAGCAGACCCTCAGTTACCTCCTAGATGCAGATGAGTAGTGTTTGTTTTACCAACAAATGATGGTTTATTAGAGGAGGGTTGGCTGCTACTAGGGATAGGTTTAGGGTTTCTGTTTATGCTGCTATCAAACCTTGAGCTGCACGGGCCTATTGCAACTTACTGCCCTGTTTCTATATTGTACATCTGACCGGTCTGAAGAGGGTGGGTGAACATGAAAGGCTGAGAGCTCAGAGGGGTCACCCACAACAGTTCAACAACTATCACGGTCGTTGTATTGATGAGACCAAGGCGCAGCGTGAGTAAAGTTCCACATAATTTTTATAAACTGAAACTCACCTAACAGAACAACAAACAACCAAACGAAACGTGACGCTACTGATGTGCACTAAGGCAACTATACATAGACAAGATCCCACAACACAAACGAGGAAAATGGCTACCTAAATATGATCCCCAATCAGAGACAACGATAAACAGCTGTCTCTGATTGGGTACCATATCAGGCCAACATAGACATACAAAAACCCCTAGACATACAAAAACCCCTAGACATACAAAAACCCCTAGACATACAAAAACCCTAGACATACAAAAACTAGAGTACCCACCCTAGTCACACCCTGACCTAACCAAAATATATAGAAAAACAGATATCTAAGGTCAGGGTGCGACAACAACAGGGGGAAGACAATTATTGATAAAGTGCATAGGGTTAAAAAAGTTAAATTTTGAAACAAATTTTATATGTTAAAATCATAATAAAACATGCAAACTGGATCAACTAAATAAATAGATACATATTTAATTAAGTACATATTTGGAAATCCCCACAAGGGATCAAGGGATTAATTGCTACAAAGATAATTGCTATGCTAAGGTGCTTGATATAATACATTTAAATATTAAATATAAATAAAGACAATACCAGATTGAGCAAATAAATACATTATTTTCTTCCTCGTGTCTGTGGCCCCTCCATCCCTCTTAATTAGGCCCTCACTAACTCCCACAGTCAATGCTTATCCTACTCTTTTCAATTCATACCAAGTGGAGCCAAGGTTTAAGTTTTGCTATCCATGATTACGGTTAGGGTTGAGACAAGGGGTAGGGTTAGTGTTGAGGCTAGGGGTAAGGTTAGGGTTAGTGTTGAGGCTAGGGGTAAGGTTAGGGTTAGGGTTGAGGCTAGGGGTAGGGTTAGGGTTAGTGTTGAGGCTAGGGGTAGGGTTAGGGTTGAGAAAAGGGGTAGGGTTAGGGCTAGTGTTGAGGCTAGGGGTAGGGTTAGGGTTGAGACAAGGGGTAGGGTTAGGGTTAGTGTTGAGGCTAGGGGTAAGGTTAGGGTTGAGACAAGGGGTAGGGTTAGGGTTAGTGTTGAGGCTAGGGGTAAGGTTAGGGTTAGTGTTGAGGCTAGGGGTAAGGTTAGGGTTGAGACAAGGGGTAGGGTTAGGGTTAGTGTTGAGGCTAGGGGTAAGGTTAGGGTTAGTGTTGAGGCTAGGGGTAGGGTTAGGGTTAGTGTTGAGGCTAGGGGTAAGGTTAGGGTTGAGACAAGGGGTAGGGTTAGGGTTAGTGTTGAGGCTAGGGTTAGGGTTAGTGTTGAGACAAGGGGTAGGGTTAGTGTTGAGGCTAGGGGTAGGGGTAAGGTTAGTGTTGAGGCTAGGGGTAAGGTTAGTGTTGAGGCTAGGGATAAGGTTAGTGTTGAGGCTAGGGGTAAGGTTAGTGTTGAGGCTAGGGGTAAGGTTAGTGTTGAGGCTAGGGGTAAGGTTAGTGTTGAGGCTAGGGGTAAGGTTAGTGTTGAGGCTAGGGTTAAGGTTAGTGTTGAGGCAAGGGGTAAGGTTAGGGTTAGTGTTGAGGCTAGGGGTAAGGTTAGGGTTGAGACAAGGGGTAGGGTTAGGGTTAGTGTTGAGGCTAGGGGTAAGGTTAGTGTTGAGACAAGGGGTAGGGTTAGTGTTGAGGCTAGGGGTAGGGGTAAGGTTAGTGTTGAGGCTAGGGGTAAGGTTAGTGTTGAGGCTAGGGATAAGGTTAGGGTTGAGACAAGGGGTAGGGTTAGTGTTGAGGCTAGGGTTAGGGTTAGTGTTGAGACAAGGGGTAGGGTTAGTGTTGAGGCTAGGGTTAGGGTTAGTGTTGAGGCTAGGGGTAAGGTTAGGGTTGAGACAAGGGGTAGGGTTAGGGTTAGTGTTGAGGCTAGGGGTAAGGTTAGGGTTGAGACAAGGGGTAGGGTTAGGGTTAGTGTTGAGGCTAGGGGTAGGGTTAGGGTTAGTGTTGAGGCTAGGGGTAAGGTTAGGGTTGAGACAAGGGGTAGGGTTAGGGTTGAGGCTAGGGGTAGGGTTAGTGTTGAGACAAGGGGTAGGGTTAGGGTTAGTGTTGAGGCTAGGGTTAGGGTTAGTGTTGAGACAAGGGGTAGGGTTAGTGTTGAGGCTAGGGGTAGGGGTAAGGTTAGTGTTGAGGCTAGGGGTAAGGTTAGTGTTGAGGCTAGGGGTAAGGTTAGAGTTGAGGCAAGGGGTAAGGTTAGTGTTGAGGCTAGGGGTAAGGTTAGTGTTGAGGCAAGGGGTAAGGTTAGTGTTGAGGCTAGGGGTAAGGTTAGTGTTGAGGCAAGGGGTAAGGTTAGTGTTGAGGCTAGGGGTAAGGTTAGTGTTGAGGCTAGGGGTAAGGTTAGTGTTGAGGCTAGGGGTAAGGTTAGTGTTGAGGCTAGGGGTAAGGTTAGTGTTGAGGCTAGGGGTAAGGTTAGTGTTGAGGCTAGGGGAAAGGTTAGTGTTGAGGCTAGGGGTAAGGTTAGTGTTGAGGCTAGGGGTAAGGTTAGTGTTGAGGCTAGGGTTAAGGTTAGTGTTGAGGCAAGGGGTAAGGTTAGTGTTGAGGCTAGGGGTAAGGTTAGTGTTGAGGCTAGGGGTAAGGTTAGTGTTGAGGCTAGGGGTAAGGTTAGTGTTGAGGATAGGGGTAAGGTTAGTGTTGAGGCTAGGGGTAATGTTAGTGTTGAGGCTAGGGTTAAGGTTAATGTTGAGGCTAGGGGTAAGGTTAGTGTTGAGGCTAGGGTTAAGGTTAATGTTAAGGTTAGGGTTAGGTAAGGGGGTTAGGGTCGTACTGACCCTGCCTCACACAGGAAGCGGCGCAGGTCCTAATCCAGGCACTTGTCATCTCCCGTCTGGATTACTGCAACTCGCTGTTGGCTGGGCTCCCTGCCTGTGCGATTAAACCCCTACAACTCATCCAGAACGCCGCAGCCCGTCTGGTGTTCAACCTTCCCAAGTTCTCTCACGTCACCCCGCTCCTCCGCTCTCTCCACTGGCTTCCAGGTGAAGCTCGCATCCGTTACAAGACCATGGTGCTTGCCTACGGAGCTGTGAGGGGAACGGCACCTCCGTACCTTCAGGCTCTGATCAGGCCCTACACCCAAACAAGGGCACTGCGTTCATCCACCTCTGGCCTGCTCGCCTCCCTACCTCTGAGGAAGTACAGCTCCCGCTCAGCCCAGTCAAAACTGTTCACTGCTCTGGCACCCCAATGGTGGAACAAACTCCCCCACGACGCCAGGTCAGCGGAATCAATCACCACCTTCCGGAGACACCTGAAACCCCACCTCTTTAAGGAATACCTAGGATAGGATAAAGTAATCCTTCTAACCCCCCCCCCCCCCCCCCTTAGAGTTAGATGCACTATTGTAAAGTGGTTGTTCCACTGGACATCATAAGGTGAATGCACCAACTTGTAAGTCGCTCTGGATAAGAGCGTCTGCTAAATGACTTAAATGTAAATGTAAATGTAAGGTAAACGTCCCGGCTAAGGTCCCCAGGCCTGTCTCGTAGAAGAAGCACTTAAAACTTCCAGAACCTTCCTGCTAATATAAAGGTTAGACAAACAGTAGTACTCATCACAGGAGACAAAACGGAAATTGAAAATCCACTGAATGTCTGTTGTGAGTCTCCTGGGACAGAGTTTAAGACGTACGAGACATTGGTAGAATCCTCAGACTCCCTGTGGTCATCTAAAATGGAATAGTCCTCTCTTCTCTCTGTCTCACAGCTCATGTGTTCTAAAAGCAGACAAAAGGTGTCTGAGTATTTGATGCCACAGACACATTAGGATTGCTGTCTTCATTTCCATGTTCCTGCCACCTCACCAGTTTGTTATATAAATGTGCAGAGCAACTCATCATAACTATGTGTGTAGCCCAACCGTTGGTCCCTGTAAGATTGACGTCATGTTCACAACCACAATAACGTTCTCTATACGCACCGTCATAGCCATACACGTACAGTGTACAGAAGTAATTCAGACAAGCATGTACAGAAATACATCTCCTCTGTCTCGGTAGGCTTTTGCATAATGAGGGAAACTTTCTCAGAAGCCTTCTAAGCTGCTGAGCATGCAGTATGGCACTGAGCCGCTTATACACACACTCCCTCTCTCTGACACACACACGTTCCACTGGCGTCGTACCTGTGCCCATCGCTGAACAGAGCTCTGGGAGAATCCAGAGTATCCCAGTCCAGCTCAACTTAGCTCGGCTTGATTCCTGTCTGTCTGTCTCTGTCGCTCGGGACCGAGCTCAGTATCGGCACAGCACACTTTCTTCCAATGTTTAGGGTGTGTTGTGTCTCATGTCACTTCTCTTCTCGGAACACAATTCCTCAGCTACCGTAGCATGTGTGTCTCAGTTTCTGTGACTGTCTGTGAGTCTGAACAGAGGCAGTTTGTAGGTGAAGAAGAGAATAGAGGCCGAAGTAGAATAAATGCAATGCTTGAGCAGAAAATACAGAGGGAGAAATATCAAGTGAAAGAGAGGAGGAGGAGCGGGACAAAGAGATTCAGAGACATAATACTGTGACAAGGATACTGTGCCCACATCCCCCCCTCTTCACTCCACCTCCTTCATTTCATCTCTCCGTTTTCCTCATTTTATTTAATCACTCTTATCTCCCTGAGTCATTTTTTATGTGTATTAACCCTTCCACCACCCCCCCTTTTCGGAGAATACCTGCTCTTTCCATCACATGACCAGGTGAATCCAGGTGAAGCTATGATCCCTTATTGATGTGACTTGTTAAATCCACTTCAATCAGTATAGATGAAAAGGGTGGAGACAGGTTAAAGAAGGATTTTTAAGCCTTGAGACAATTGAGACATGGATTGTGTATGTGTGCCATTCAGAGGGTGAATGTACCTTTGAACGGGGTATGGTAGTAGGTGCCAGGCGCACCGGTTTGAGTGTGTCAAGAACTGCAAAGCTGCTGGGCTTATCACTCTCAACAGTTTCCTGTGTGTACCAAGAATGGTCCACCATCCAAAAGATATCCAGACAACTTGAAACGACTGTGGGAAGCATTGGAGTCAACATGGGCCAGCATCCCTGTGGAACGCTTTCGTCATCAACACACAAACCAGACAAAAGTCCCGACTGGGCTGATGAAGCATTGATGGTCTAACTGTCATGAAGGTAATGTGTGTGACCCTTTGTTTGAGGGCAGATAACCCTCCTCTCCAACTTTCACTTGGTACAGAAGGACACAAAAAAACACTTGTTCCTCAGCGTGTGTGTGTGTGTGTGTGTGTGTGTGTGTGTGTGTGTGTGTGTGTGTGTGTGTGTGTGTGTGTGTGTGTGTGTGTGTGTGTGTGTGTGTGTGTGTGTGTGTGTGTGTGTGTGTGTGTTAAACCCTGAGCCTGTGTGTTCGTTAACTGTGTGTGAGAGTTTTGCCGAGTTGGCTGCTAGCTGCTTCTCTCTCTGTTCTGCTGAGGATGCCTTTCCTGCTCCAGCACACACACGTGCACACACACACACACGCGCACACACACACCCACACACGCACGCACGTACACACACACACACACACGCGCGCGCACACACACACACACACACACACACACACACACACACACACACACACACACACACACACACACACACACACACACACACACACAGACACACACACACACAGATATTGTGCAGAGGTTCGTGCAACTTTTAAAATCTCCTCAGCAACATGTATCTCTGTTTATATCCAGTGATAAAACAGGGAGTGTCCAGACAGACAGTGGGACAGCAGCACGGTAATATGAAGCCATGAAAACGGAAAGTTCAGCTCTGCTTTCAACGGCCCCCAAAAGAGTAGAGTTGAGGTGCTGCACTGAGCACCAAAGATATATTAAACTTGTTAAACTGCTTTCCCCAAAGTCAGCCTCTCTCAGCCAGGCTACGTATGCCGAGTGCATGCAGATGGATGACATTTAGAGTGCGTCCCAAAATGACACAGTGTTCCATATATAGTGCATTACTTGTGCCCTGGTAAAAAGTAGTGCACTGTACAGGTAATAGGGTTCTATTTGGGACCCACCCACTTATGGATCCTCCTAGAGCTGTTAAACACTGGGAAGTCTTTGTTGACTCATCAGAACTCATAGAACGCTATTTCCAGAGGATATTTTGTTAAATGAAAAACTGTAATACTCATACAAGCGTGTTTAATAGCTGGATGGATTGATTAATAACTGCCTTTAATGGACAGCTGAAGAATTCTAGATTCTAGATCTGTGCCTAGAGGAATCCTAATGGTTGAGGTTAGGATAGGGGAAGGTGAACTGATTCTAGATCTGTGCCTAGAGGAATCCTAATGGTTGAGGTTAGGATAGGGGATGGTGAACTGATTCTAGATCTGTGCCTAGAGGAATCCTAATGGTTGAGGTTAGGATAGGGGATGGTGAACTGATCCTTGATCTGTGCCTAAAGGAAACTTTTCCCCAGATCACAGAAGGGTTTGTTTATATCAGCATATGTCGCCCTGCCAACCAGAAAATTTTAAATCATACACCCAGAGAGACCATAAAAATCTGTAACCCGCAGGTGTGCCATAATAAAGCTGTTTGAGGTTGTGTGTGTGTGGGTGTGTGTGTCTCGTAAAGTTGTTCTTGCTGAGCATGACTTGTTTAGAAGCCTCATATCTCTCTGCTTGTTTCAATGAAGGGCACACACACATCCACCGTCCACCACAATAACAGACATCTCGTCGTGACAAGAATGACAAAAGAGTAACAGATCAGCTTCTTTCTATTTCCATCAGTGCTGTGCCATCTCAACTCATCATGAAACAGCCAGACAGACAACATGAACAACAGTCTGTCTATTTCCATCAGTGCTGTGCCATCTCAACTCATCATGTAACAGCCAGACAGACAGACAACATGAACAACAGTCTATTTCCATCAGTGCTGTGCCATCTCAACTCATCATGAAACAGCCAGACAGACAACATTAATTAACAACAGTCTGTCTATTTCCATCAGTGCTGTGCCATCTCAACTCATCATGTAACAGCCAGACAGACAGACAACATGAACAACAGTCTGTCTATTTCCATCAGTGCTGTGCCATCTCAACTCATCATGAAACAACCGGACAGACAGACAACATTAACAACAGTCTGACTGTCTACGATGTGTATGTTGTCTTTATAGAGCTGTATCAATAGACTCATATACATAAAAACCCAAACTGATCCTTTAACTTCTTGTGGCTGCAGGGGCAGTATTGAGTAGCTTGGATGAAAGGTGCCCAGAGTAAACTGCCTGCTCCTCAGTCCCAGTTGCTAATATATGCATATTATTATTAGTGTTGGATAGAAAACACTCAAAAGTTTCTAAAACTGTTTCAATGATGTCTGTGAGTATAACAGAACTCATACGGCAGGCAAAAACCTGAGAAGAAATCCAAATAGGAAGTGGGAAATCATTCAACTCATCGCCTATCGAATACACAGTGGGATATGGGTCAGTTTGCACTTCCTACAGCTTCCACTAGATGTCAACAGTCTGTAGAACCTTGTCTGATGCCTCTACTGTGAAGTGGGGCCGAAGGAGACAGGAATGAGTCAGGTCTACCATGACCTGACCATGCTCTGACCATGAGCGTTCACATGAGAGGGAGCTCTGTTCCGTTGCACTTCTGAAGACAATGGAATTCTCCGGTTGGAACTTTATTGAAGATTTATGTTAAAAACATCCTAAAGATTGATTCAATAGATCGTTTGACATGTTTCTACTGACTGTTACGGAACTTTTTGACATTTCGTCTGCTTTTAGTGAACGCGCTTCCCTGACTTTGGATTTGTTTACCAAACACACTAACAAAAATAGCTATTTGGACATAAATGATGGACATTACTGAACAAAACGAACAGTTCTTGTGGAAGTGGGAGTCCTGGGAGTGCATTCCGACGAAGATCAGCAAAGGTAAGTGAAGATTTATAATGCTTTTTATGAGTTTTGTTGACTGCACAATTTGGCGGGTAACTGTATGGCTTCCTTTTGTGGCTGAACGCTGTTCTCAGATTATTGAATAGTGTGCTTTTGCCGTAAGGCTTTTTGAAATCTGACACAGCGGTTGCATTAAGAACAAGTGTATCTTTAATTCTATGTAAAACATGTATCTTTCATCAAACCTTAAAATGTTGGCTGGTAAATAACCATGCATCTGGTAGAGTCATTGTAATGCTTAATTTGCATCGCAACAGGGAAATGAGGCCCAGAAAAGGAACTCATTCTGTCGATGATACTGTATATATTTAGATGTACAAGTCCCAGACACAGTCTTGGAGTTTCAAGACTTTTTAAAGATGAATACGTCCTTGGTTCACTTTATTTTCCAGATCTCTGCTATTCAAATTGTCCAATTTACCAAACATTAATGTTTTAATGTTTCATCTCCTTTTGGTGTCAAAAAATACATACATGCCTTTCTGCTTATGCAGGAGTATATTTCTCCATCTCCAGAATAGAAAGTGCATCGACATTTTTTATTATTTTCTCATGGGTAAATGTGGGACATAAATAGCCAGAGGTAATGTAATGAACAATGTTCAGTGTGCACCAGTATAATAATGTAATGAATAATGTTCAGTTTTTACCAGTATAATAATGTAATAAATAATGTTCAGTATTTAACAGTATAATAATGTAATAAGTAATGTTCAGTATGCACCAGTATAATAATGTAATAAATAATGTTCAGTATGCCAAAGGGCGGCAGGTAGCCTAGTGTTGTCATGTGTCAGTTGTGCAGAGGTGAGGACGGAGTCAGGAGGCAAGACACAGAACTGAGTAAAAAAAACGTACTTTACTCTGAAAAATAATCAGCCAATAAATCCACGCAGGGATAAGAAACCCTAACACAAAAGACTAACACAAAACCAGGAACAATCACGCACAAAACATAATGAGAACCAGAGGGTTAAATAGGGAAATAATAATAACGTAATGGGAACCAGGTGTGTACAATCAAGACATAACAAATGGAAAAAGAAACGTGGATCGGTGGCAGCTAGAAAGCCGTTGACGACGATCGCCGAAAGCCCCCCGAACAAGGAGAGGCACCAACTTCGGCGGAAGTCGTGACAAGTGTTTAGAGCGTTGGGCCAGTAACCGAAAGGTTGCTAGATCGAATGCCCGAGCTGACAAGGTAAAAATCTGTTGTTCTCCCCCTGAACAAGGCAGCTAACCCCTGTTCCTAGGCCATCATTGTAAGTAAGAATTTGTTTTTAAATGACTTGCCTAGTTAAATAAAGGTTAAGTATAAAAATAAAAATAAACTATGTTCAGTATGCAACAGTGCCCCAGCAAGACAGATGCAGAGAGAAATTAAGAACAACTATTAGTTCAAAAACATTGGGACTATTAGGAATATCAGTTGTTCAAGTCTAGTATAGAAAACTTCCCATACTGCACCTTGCAATGAGTACATTTAAATATGGAGAATTAAACCATAAAGAAAGAGCATCATAGGCAAACCTACAAACCTCAGATTTCCCACTTCCTGGTTGGATTTCTTCTCAGGTTTTTGCCTGCCATATGAGTTCTGTTATACTCACAGACATCATTCAAACGGTTTTAGAAACTTCAGAGTGTTTTCTATCCAAATCTACTAATAACATGCATATCTTAGCTTCTGGGACTGAGTAACAGGCAGTTTACTCTGGGAACCTTATTCATCCAAGCTACTCAATACTGCCCCCAGCCATAAGAAGTTAAGTGAAACTAACAAAACAAAATATCTAAACTAACAAAGACCGTGACGACGAAGTGCTCAAACACACTAACACAAACAATATCACACAAACACAGGTGGGAGAAATGCTACCTAAATATGATCCCCAATTAGAGGCAACGATTACCAGCTGCCTCTAATTAGGAACCAAACTAAAACACCAACATATACATTTTAACCTAGAACACCCCCTCGTCACGCCCTGACCTACTACACCGAAGAGAAACAAGGGCTTGCTATGGACAGAGATATTCTCTCTTCCAGCCTCTCTTTGGCCATTCAGCTCCTTCACACTGTTCCACTGATCTGATCTGATCTGATCTGATCTGCCAGGTACACCATCTGTATTGCTCTACATCACATACATACACACAAGCACACACACACTCATATGCACACAACACACACATGCACACACACAAAATTGCTAAATTGCATCACTCTCATCCATCCTGAAAATGCCATCTGTCCCCTCCTGTTCTACCAATCCCTCCACATGGCTCCTGTTTTCCTCCTTAGTCCCTCTCTCGCCCCCCTCACTACTTTAGGCAATTTCTCTCCTCCTCCTCCTCCCTCCCTCCTTCCCCAATCTGTATTTTAGGCTTCTCCTTCAATCTTCTCCCAGCCCTAAATTGCCAGGTCTGAATTGTCCCGTTAACAGCATGGTGTGGACAGACCAGCAGGAGGTATAGGTAGGTGTGTGTGTGTGTGTGTGTGTGTGTGTGTGTGTGTGTGTGTGTGTGTGTGTGTGTGTGTGTGTGTGTGTGTGTGTGTGTGTGTGTGTGTGTGTGTGTGTGTGTGTGTGTGTGTGTGTGTGTGTGTGTGTGTGTGTGTGTGTGTGTGTGTGTGTGTGTGTGTGTGTGTGTGTGTGTGTGTGTGTGTGGTGTGTGTGTGTATGTGTCATTCTCTGTGTTATCATTTTCCTCCCAGAGTGGTGCTGCCAGGAGCCAAACCTCATATCAGTCTCCTTCCACCCCCGACAGAGCTGAGCACCAACAACACAACAGACAGAACATGTTAGAAAAGAATCAAACGAATAAAGATACAAAAACAGGGTAAACAAAATGGACACTTCCCTGTCCAACGTGAAACTTTTTAGTGAAGATAAAGTCTGTCTCCAACTGTTCTCTCCCACCCAGTGCTCAAAGGGATAAGGTGTGATTTGAGATTTGTGTGTTGAGGCTCTTTCTTCTCTAATTTGTTCAGGTTTGTGGCTTTCTGGGTGGAGAGGTAATGGCACCACACAGACATCTCCCTCCCCACCCACAGCGGCCTCACATCTTCCATTTTACATAAGATCGTACCGTAAATCTGGAACGAAAAACGGTTTGAATTTTTAGAACACACTCTGCTTCACTCTAGGTGGTTGTCCCTGGATACCGCGGCACACACACGCACACATGTGCACATACACATACACACACACACACACACACACACACACACACACACACACACACACACACACACACACACACACACACACACACACACACACACACACACACACACACACACACGCACACATGTGCACATACACACACATACACACACACACACACACACACACATGTGCACATACCACACATACACACACACACACACACACGCACAGCGGGACAAAGTTTGCAACATTCTTTCTCCTTTCTCAAGGTAACTTTTCCATGGAGGTGAAGCCCTCTATGTTTATAGAGGGTGTATTTTTACTGGCTACATAAAGTCACACGGTAAACAGGAGATGTGTCTGGCTGGGCGTTAAATGCTCCTTTTCATGTCACAAGGTAATGGAAGCATCGTCGCATCGGGTCACGGGAGAAACAACAGCACTCATAAAAGCAACACTGAGGTAGATGTGATGTGATAACTCCAGACACACATACGCAAGCACACACACACGCACATACTCCACCATGTCAGGTCAGGGGACAACGGCAGTCGTAATAGACTATCGAGAGTAAATCGAAACACAGCAACATGTTACCTCACGTTGAAAGATGAGTAAGTCACTGTATCTCTCTCTCTGGGCCGTGGCAGTAGCCAGTACAAAGTGAGAGAGATAATGTTGCGTTGTATTCTACTGACGGCAGATTGTAAAGAAGGTAAGTCAAGCAGACGAAACAGCTGTCAAGATTTGGTCTAAGAGCTGTATATACTTAATGGGTCCCACCATCAGTAACTTACATTATGCGAAACAGTGGCAAAACAGTGGTGAAACAGTGACGAAACAGTGGCGAAACAGTGGCGAAACTGTAACGAAACTGTGGCGAAACAGTGGCGAAACTGTAACGAAACTGTGGCGAAACAGTGGCGAAACTGTAACGAAACTGTGGCGAAACAGTGGCGAAACTGTAACGAAACTGTGGCGAAACAGGGCCAAAACAGTAACAAAACAGTAAGAAACAGTAACAAAACAGTGGTGAAACAGTAACGAAACAGTGGTGAAACAGTAACAAAACAGTGGTGAAACAGTAACGAAACAGTGGTGAAACAGTAACGAAACAACAATTTTTTCTTAGCTAGCTACATAGCCGTCTTTGTATCAAAGATAATTGTGTAGTTTAGAGTAATTATCGAGGTTAGCTAGCCAGCTATTTTCGTCCTTCTAACGTAGTCAACACTGCTAGCTAGCTAGCTAGCCAGCTAGCCAACTTCTACCGAATAGCAGCACTGTAGAAACTATTACATTACAACGGAACGACTTGATTAGTGTAGTGTTAGCTAGCTACATAGTTGTCTTTGCTGTCTTTGTATCTAAGATAATTGTGTAGTTTAGAGTAATTATCGAGGTTAGCTAGCCAGCTATTTTCGTCCGCCGCGCCGCCGTTCTCCTACCTAGTCAACACTGCTAGCTAGCCAGCTAGCCAACTTCTACCGAATAGCAGCACTGTAGAAACTATTACATTACAACGGAACGACTTGATTAGTGTAGAGTTAGCTAGCTACATAGTTGTCTTTGCTGTCTTTGTATCCAAGATAATTGTGTAGTTTAGAGTAATTATCGAGGTTATCGAGGTTACCTAGCCAGTTATCGAGGTTACCTAGCCAGCTACACTTTCAAACAAAGTCAACAACGCAGCCACTGCTAGCTAGCCTACTTCACCAGCCAGCAGTACTGTATCATTTTAGTCAATAAGATTTTTTGCAACGTAAGCTTAACTTTCTGAACATTCGAGACGTGTAGTCCACTTGTCATTCCAATGTCCTTTGCATTAGCGTAGCCTCTTCTGTAGCCTGTCAACTATGTGTCTGTCTATCCCTCTTCTCTCCTCTCTGCACAGACCATACAAACGCTTCACACCGCGTGGCCGCTGCCACTCTAACCTGGTGGTCCCAGCGCGCACGACCCACGTGGAGTTCCAGGTCTCCGGCAGCCTCTGGAACTGCCGATCTGCGGCCAACAAGGCAGAGTTCATCTCAGCCTATGCTTCCCTCCAGTCCTTCGACTTCTTGGCACTGACGGAAACATGGATTACCACAGATAACACTGCTACTCCTACTGCTCTCTCCTCGTCTGCCCACGTGTTCTCGCACACCCCGAGAGCTTCTGGTCAGCGGGGTGGTGGCACTGGGATCCTCATCTCTCCCAAGTGGACATTCTCTCTTTCTCCCCTGACCCATCTGTCTATCGCCTCCTTTGAATTCCATGCTGTCACAGTTACCAGCCCTTTCAAGCTTAACATCCTTATCATTTATCGCCCTCCAGGTTCCCTTGGAGAGTTCATCAATGAGCTTGACGCCTTGATAAGTTCCTTTCCTGAGGATGGCTCACCTCTCACAGTTCTGGGTGACTTTAACCTCCCCACGTCTACCTTTGACTCATTCCTCTCTGCCTCCTTCTTTCCACTCCTCTCCTCTTTTGACCTCACCCTCTCACCTCCCCCCCCTACTCACAAGGCAGGCAATACGCTTGACCTCATCTTTACTAGATGCTGTTCTTCCACTAATCTCATTGCAACTCCCCTCCAAGTCTCTGACCACTACCTTGTATCCTTTTCCCTCTCGCTCTCATCCAACACTTCCCACACTGCCCCTACTCAGATGGTATCGCGCCGTCCCAACCTTCGCTCTCTCTCCCCCGCTACTCTCTCCTCTTCCATCCTATCATCTCTTCCCTCTGCTCAAACCTTCGCCAACCTATCTCCTGATTCTGCCTCCTCAACCCTCCTCTCCTCCCTTTCTGCATCCTTTGACTCTCTATGTCCCCTATCCTCCAGACCGGCTCGGTCCTCCCCTCCTGCTCCGTGGCTCGACGACTCATTGCGAGCTCACGGAACAGGGCTCCGGGCAGCCGAGCGGAAATGGAGGAAAACTCGCCTCCCTGCGGACCTGGCATCCTTTCACTCCCTCCTCTCTACATTCTCCTCTTCTGTCTCTGCTGCTAAAGCCACTTTCTACCACTCTAAATTCCAAGCATCTGCCTCTAACCCTAGGAAGCTCTTTGCCACCTTCTCCTCCCTCCTGAATCCTCCTCCCCCTCCCCCCCCTCCTCCCTCTCTGCGGATGACTTCGTCAACCATTTTGAAAATAAGGTCGACGACATCCGATCCTCGTTTGCTAAGTCAAACGACACCGCTGGTTCTGCTCACACTGCCCTACCCTGTGCTTTGACCTCTTTCTCCCCTCTCTCTCCAGATGAAATCTTGCGTCTTGTGACGGCCGGCCGCCCAACAACCTGCCCGCTTGACCCTATCCCCTCCTCTCTTCTCCAGACCATTTCCGGAGACCTTCTCCCTTACCTCACCTCGCTCATCAACTCATCCTTGACCGCTGGCTACGTCCCTTCCGTCTTCAAGAGAGCGAGAGTTGCACCCCTTCTGAAAAAACCTACACTCGATCCCTCCGATGTCAACAACTACAGACCAGTATCCCTTCTTTCTTTTCTCTCCAAAACTCTTGAACGTGCCGTCCTTGGCCAGCTCTCCTGCTATCTCTCTCAGAATGACCTTCTTAATCCAAATCAGTCAGGTTTCAAGACTAGTCATTCAACTGAGACTGCTCTTCTCTGTGTCACGGAGGCGCTCCGCACTGCTAAAGCTAACTCTCTCTCCTCTGCTCTCATCCTTCTAGACCTATCAGCTGCCTTTGATACTGTGAACCATCAGATCCTCCTCTCCACCCTCTCCGAGTTGGGCATCTCCGGCGCGGCCCACGCTTGGATTGCGTCCTACCTGACAGGTCGCTCCTACCAGGTGGCGTGGCGAGAATCTGTCTCCGCACCACGTGCTCTCACCACTGGTGTCCCCCAGGGCTCTGTTCTAGGCCCTCTCCTATTCTCGCTATACACCAAGTCATTTGGCTCTGTCATATCCTCACATGGTCTCTCCTATCATTGCTATGCAGACGACACACAATTAATCTTCTCCTTTCCCCCTTCTGATAACCAGGTGGCGAATCGCATCTCTGCATGTCTGGCAGACATATCAGTGTGGATGACGGATCACCACCTCAAGCTGAACCTCGGCAAGACGGAGCTGCTCTTCCTCCCGGGGAAGTACTGCCCGTTCCATGATCTCGCCATCACAGTTGACAACTCCATTGTGTCCTCCTCCCAGAGTGCTAAGAACCTTGGCGTGATCCTGGACAACACCCTGTCGTTCTCAACTAACATCAAGGCGGTGACCCGTTCCTGTAGGTTCATGCTCTACAACATTCGCAGAGTACGACCCTGCCTCACACAGGAAGCGGCACAGGTCCTAATCCAGGCACTTGTCATCTCCCGTCTGGATTACTGCAACTCGCTGTTGGCTGGGCTCCCTGCCTGTGCCATTAAACCCCTACAACTCATCCAGAACGCCGCAGCCCGTCTGGTGTTCAACCTTCCCAAGTTCTCTCACGTCACCCCGCTCCTCCGCTCGCTCCACTGGCTTCCAGTTGAAGCTCGCATACGCTACAAGACCATGGTGCTTGCCTACGGAGCTGTGAGGGGAACGGCACCTCCGTACCTTCAGGCTCTGATCAGGCCCTACACCCAAACAAGGGCACTGCGTTCATCCACCTCTGGCCTGCTCGCCTCCCTACCTCTGAGGAAGTACAGTTCCCGCTCAGCCCAGTCAAAACTGTTCGCTGCTCTGGCACCCCAATGGTGGAACAAACTCCCTCACGACGCCAGGTCAGCGGAGTCAATCACCACCTTCCGGAGACACCTGAAACCCCACCTCTTTAAGGAATACCTAGGATAGGATAAAGTAATCCTTCTAACCCCCCCCCCTTAAAAGAGTTAGATGCACTATTGTAAAGTGGTTGTTCCACTGGA
>NC_092089.1:87211236-87216236 GCF_045679555.1 Salvelinus alpinus | reverse complement strand
TGTGGATGGTATTGTGGCTGGTATTGTGACTGGTATTGTGGCTGGTATTGTGACTGGTATTGTGGCTGGTATTGGGGATGGTATTGGGGATGGTATTGGGGCTGGTTTTGGGGCTGGTATTGGGGCTGGTATTGTGGCTGATATTGTGGATGGTATTGGGGATGGTATTGTGGATGGTATTGGGGCTGGTATTGTAGATGGTATTGTGGATGGTATTGGGGCTGGTATTGTAGATGGTATTGGGGATGGTATTGTGGATGGTATTGGGGCTGGTATTGTGGATGGTATTGTGGATGGTATTGGGGCTGGTATTGTGACTGGTATTGTGGCTGATATTGTGGATGGTATTGTGGATGGTATTGGGGATGGTATTGTGGCTGGTATTGTGGCTGATATTGTGGATGGTATTGGGGATGGTATTGAGGCTGGTATTGTGGCTGGTATTGTGGCTGGTATTGAGGCTGGTATTGTGGATGGTATTGGGGCTGGTATTGAGGCTGGTATTGGGGCTGGTATTGAGGCTGGTATTGTGGATGGCATTTGGGCTGGTATTGGGGATGGTACTGGGGATGGTGTTGTGGATGGTATCAGGGATGGTATTGGAGATGGTACTGGAGCTGGTATTGGGGCTGGTATTGTGGACGGTATTGGGGATGGTTTCGGTGCTGGTATTGTGGATGGTATTAAGGATGGTATTGGGGCTGGTATTGGGGATGGTATCAGGGATGGTATTGGGGCTGGTATTGGGGCTGGTATTGGGGATAATTTTGGGGCTGGTATTGGGGATGGTTTTGGGGCTGGTATTTGGGATGGTATTTCGGCTGGTATTGTGGATGGTATCGGGGCTGGTATTGGGGATGGTTTTGGGGCTGGTATTTGGGCTGGTATTGTGGATGGTATTGGGGATGGTTTTGGGGCTGGTATTTGGGCTGGTATTGTGGATGGTATTGGGGATGGTTTTGGGGCTGGTATTGGGGATGGTTTTGGGGCTGGTATTTGGGCTGGTATTGTGGATGGTATTGGGGATGGTTTTGGGGCTGGTATTTGGGCTGGTATTGTGGATGGCATCGGGGCTGGTATTGGGGATGGTTTTGGGGCTGGTATTTGGGCTGGTATTGTGGATGGTATCGGGGCTGGTATTGTGGATGGTATTGTGGATGGCATCGGAGATGGTATTGGGAATGGTATATTTTTATTTGTGTATTATTATTTTTTTGCCCTTTTTCTCCCCAATTTCATGATGTCCAACAGGGAGTTACAGTGTAGTCCCATCGTTGCAACTCCCGTACAGACTCGGGAGAGCCAAAGGTCGAGAGCTGTGTGTTCTCCGAAACACAACCCCGCCGCAACGCTCTCTTAACCCGGAAGCCAGCCGCACGCACCAATGTGTCGGAGGAAACACTGTACAACTGGCAACTGTGTCAACATGCATAGCGCCCGCCACAGGAGTCGCTAGAGTGCGATGGGACAAGGACAACCCGGCCCTAATCTGGACGACGATGGGCCACTTATGCGCTGCCTCATGGGTCTCGCGGTCGCGGCTGGCTGCGACACAGCCTGGGATGGAACCAGGATCTGTAGAGACACAGCCTGGGATGGAACCAGGATCTGTAGAGACACAGCCTGGGATGGAACCAGGATCTGTAGAGACACAGCCTGGGATGGAACCAGGATCTGTAGAGACACAGCCTGGGATGGAACCAGGATCTGTAGAGACACAGCCTGGGATGGAACCAGGATCTGTAGAGACACAGCCTGGGATGGAACCAGGATCTGTAGAGACACAGCCTGGGATGGAACCAGGATTTGTAGAGAGACAGCCTGGGATGGAACCAGGATCTGTAGAGACACAGCCTCGGATGGAACCAGGATCTGTAGAGACACAGCCTGGGATGGAACCAGGATCTTTAGAGACACAGCCTGGGATGGAACCAGGATCTGTAGAGACACAGCCTGGGATGGAACCAGGATCTGTAGAGACACAGCCTGGGATGGAACCAGGATCTGTAGAGACACAGCCTGGGATGGAACCAGGATCTGTAGAGACACAGCCTGGGATGGAACCAGGATCTGTAGAGACACAGCCTGGGATGGAACCAGGATCTGTAGAGACACAGCCTGGGATGGAACCAGGATCTGTAGAGAGACAGCCTGGGATGGAACCAGGATCTGTAGAGACACAGCCTGGGATGGAACCAGGATCTGTAGAGACACAGCCTGGGATGGAACCAGGATCTGTAGAGACACAGCCTGGGATGGAACCAGGATCTGTAGAGAGACAGCCTGGGATGGAACCAGGATCTGTAGAGACACAGCCTGGGATGGAACCAGGATCTGTAGAGACACAGCCTGGGATGGAACCAGGATCTGTAGAGACACAGCCTGGGATGGAACCAGGATCTGTAGAGACACAGCCTGGGATGGAACCAGGATCTGTAGAGACACAGCCTGGGATGGAACCAGGATCTGTAGAGACACAGCCTGGGATGGAACCAGGATCTGTAGAGACACAGCCTGGGATGGAACCAGGATCTGTAGAGACACAGCCTGGGATGGAACCAGGATCTGTAGAGACACAGCCTGGGATGGAACCAGGATCTGTAGAGAGACAGCCTGGGATGGAACCAGGATCTGTAGAGACACAGCCTGGGATGAAACCAGGATCTGTAGAGAGACAGCCTGGGATGAAACCAGGATCTGTAGAGACACAGCCTGGGATGGAACCAGGATCTGTAGAGACACAGCCTGGGATGGAACCAGGATCTGTAGAGACACAGCCTGGGATGGAACCAGGATCTGTAGAGACACAGCCTGGGATGGAACCAGGATCTGTAGAGACACAGCCTGGGATGGAACCAGGATCTGTAGAGACACAGCCTGGGATGGAACCAGGATCTGTAGAGACACAGCCTGGGATGGAACCAGGATCTGTAGAGACACAGCCTGGGATGGAACCAGGATCTGTAGAGACACAGCCTGGGATGGAACCAGGATCTGTAGAGACACAGCCTGGGATGGAACCAGGATCTGTAGAGACACAGCCTGGGATGGAACCAGGATCTGTAGAGACACAGCCTGGGATGGAACCAGGATCTGTAGAGACACAGCCTGGGATGGAACCAGGATCTGTAGAGACACAGCCTGGGATGGAACCAGGATCTGTAGAGACACAGCCTGGGATGGAACCAGGATCTGTAGAGACACAGCCTGGGATGGAACCAGGATCTGTAGAGACACAGCCTGGGATGGAACCAGGATCTGTAGAGACACAGCCTGGGATGGAACCAGGATCTGTAGAGACACAGCCTGGGATGGAACCAGGATCTGTAGAGACACAGCCTGGGATGGAACCAGGATCTGTAGAGAGACAGCCTGGGATGGAACCAGGATCTGTAGAGACACAGCCTGGGATGAAACCAGGATCTGTAGAGAGACAGCCTGGGATGAAACCAGGATCTGTAGAGACACAGCCTGGGATGGAACCAGGATCTGTAGAGACACAGCCTGGGATGGAACCAGGATCTGTAGAGACACAGCCTGGGATGGAACCAGGATCTGTAGAGACACAGCCTGGGATGGAACCAGGATCTGTAGAGACACAGCCTGGGATGAAACCAGGATCTGTAGAGAGACAGCCTGGGATGGAACCAGGATCTGTAGAGAGACAGCCTGGGATGGAACCAGGATCTGTAGAGACACAGCCTGGGATGGAACCAGGATCTGTAGAGACACAGCCTGGGATGGAACCAGGATCTGTAGAGACACAGCCTGGGATGGAACCAGGATCTGTAGAGACACAGCCTGGGATGGAACCAGGATCTGTAGAGAGACAGCCTGGGATGGAACCAGGATCTGTAGAGACACAGCCTGGGATGGAACCAGGATCTGTAGAGACACAGCTAGCACTGCAATGCGGTGCCTTTAGACCGCTGCACCACTCTGGAGGCGCGAGGCTGGCGTTGTTTTGTAATCATTACCAATCGTCTCTTAACAAGGGGCTAGGCAGCATATTAATACTCATCTCTTGGCAATCAAACAATGGATAAACGCACACACACACATTTCCTATTGGCCCCTATTCCTGGCAGTGTCCCTGCTGTCCTCATTTGTCTCATCCAGGGGAAGTTATTGCCAAAAACATTCTTTGTAATGGAGGCAGTGTGTTCGATAATGATGATTTACACCATGGAGGGAGAGAGGGAGAGTGTGTGTGCGTGTGTGTGCGTGTGTGCGCGTGTGTGCGTGTGTGCGCGCGTGTATGTGTGCCCTCTGGACTCTCCCTTATTAGCTAGGTAACGAGCCCTAATTAGAATTCTGCACAGGTCACGACCTTGCTGACCCCATACATACAGCAGCTCCTTTATACCAACTAGCTCTCACAATCTCACATCAGAATTAGACGTTCATCTATGTTTCTCATACGACAAATTTTGAAGACGTTGCAAACGTCAAATTTCTAGTGTTTAAGGTTAAGTTAATGCATTAACTCCTAATGGTTAAGGTAAGGGTTATGGTTTGGGATAGGCTTACAGTTTTGTCTCTCAAAAACAGCAGTCTTCCACTGGATTCAAACTTCCAACCTTTGGAATCAGAGGCAGGTGTTGAATGTAACAGCACTCACTGTTGCCCCTAGTGGCCGGTTTCCAAGTCATCTCCCGACGTTCTCAGACGTGGATGGACGTAGAATACTGACTTGTATCACGACTGACCTGGCTTCTCTATACTTCTTTTCATTTATTTTTTATTTAACCTTTAATTAACTAGGCATGTCAGTTAAGAACAAATTCTTATTAAAATGATGGCCTACCAAAACGCAAAAGGCCTCCTGTGGGGACAGGGGCCTGGGATTCAAAAATACAAAAATAAATACAATATAAATATAGGACAAAACACACATCACAATAAGAGAGACACAACACTACATAAAGAGAGACCTAAGACAAGAACATAACAAGGCAGCAAAACATGACAGCACAGCACGGTAGCAACCATGTACAGCA
>NC_092089.1:87181236-87206236 GCF_045679555.1 Salvelinus alpinus | reverse complement strand
GTTTTACGGGCCCGTGCTATTTTGTGTATTTTTTTGCACTGATCTTAAATTTTTTTATATAATGTTTCCGCCAATAATTTCCTATGACCAAAAAGAGCTTCTGGACATCAGAACAGCTATCATTAACCTCAATTTGGACAAGGAATCTACTTCAATGAGTCGATGGCGAAAGACATATTGATTATTCGGGACCAGGCTTAAATCCCCCATGACTCGAAGGAGGAGACAGCGCTATAGAGGCCAGAGTGTGGGATACCTGACGAGAGTACCTAGGAGAGTGGATAAACCACCACTACCCTCCGTTCTATTGGCAAACGTGTAATCATTGGAGAATAAACTGGATGAGCTCCATTCAAGATTATCCTATCAACGTGATCTGAAGAACAGTAATATCCTATGTTTCTCAGAATCGTGGCTGAACAAGGACATGGTTAATGTAAATCTAACTGTTTTCTATACATCGGCAGAACAGTGGCGTCGGGAAAGCTCAGGGGAGTGCATGTGTGACTCTGTGTTAACAACAGCTGGGGCGCGATCTCTAATGTTAAGATAGTATCTAGGTTCTGTTCTCCTGAGTTAGAATACCTCATGATAAGCTGTAAACCATACTATTAAACAAGAAAGTTTTCATTTAATATTTTTTGTAGTTTATTTACCACCACAAACCAATGCTGGGACTAAGTCGGCACTCAACAAGCTGTATAGGGCCATAAGTAAACAAGAAAAGGATCACCCAGAGGTGGCGCTCTTAGTGGCTGGTGACTTTCATGCAGGAAAACTGAAATTCTAGCTCTCACCTTCACTCCGCACACAGAGGTGCATACAAGTCTCTCCTCGCTCTTCCTTTGACAAATCTAACCATAACGCTATCCTCCTGATTCCTGCTTACAAGCAAAAACTCAAACAGGGAGTACCAGTGACACGCTCAATACGGAAGTGGTCAGATGAAGTGGATGCTAAGCTACAGGACTGTTTCACTAGTAAAGACTGGAATATGTTCCGGGATTTATCCGATGGCACTAGGAGTTTACCACATCAGTCACCGCTTCATTAATAAGTGCATCGACAACATCATCCCCACAGTGACCTTATGTACATATCCCAACCAGAAACCATGGATTACAGGCAACAGCCACACTGTGCTAAAGTCTAGAGCTGCCGCATTCAAAGAGCTGGACAATAATCAGAACGCTTATAAAAACTACTGCTTTGCCTTCCAACGAACCAACAAACAGGTAAAGCATCAATACAGGACCAAGATCGAATCTTACTACACTGGCTCTGACACTTGTCGGATGTGGCAAGGCTTGCAAACTATAACAGATTACAAAGGGAAACTCAGCCATGAGCTGTCCAGTGACGCAATCCTACCAGATGAGCTAAATACCTCCTATGCCCGCTTCGAGGCAAGCAACACTGAACCATTCATGAGAGCACCAGCTGTTCCGGATGACTGTGCAAACACGCTCGCCGTAGCCGATGTGAGTAAGACCTTTAACCAGGTTAGCATTCACAAGGCCCCAGGGCCAGACAGATTACCAGGCTTTGTACTCAGAGCATGCGCTGACCAGCTGGCAAGTGTCTTCACTGACACTTTCAACTACTCCCTAACCCAGTCTGTATCACCTACATGTTTCAAGCAGGCCACTATAGTCCCTGTGCACAAGAACACCAAGGTAAACTGTCTATATGACATTCGCCCTGTAGCACTTACATCTGTAGCCATGAAATGATTTGAAAGGCTGGACATGGCTCACATCAACACCATCATTCCAGACACCCAGGACACACTCCAATTCGCATACCATCCCATACCATCCCAACACAGCAATAGTGATTGCACAGACGATGCAATCACTATTGCACTCCACACTGCCCTTTCCCACCTGGACAAAAGGAACACCTACGTGAGAATGCTGTTCATTGATTACAGCTCAGCGTTCAAAACCACAGTGCCCTTAAAGGTCATCACTAAGCTAAGGATCCTGGGAGTAAACGCCTCCCACTGCAACTGGATCCTGGACTTCCTGACTGGGCTGCCTCCAGGTCGTGAGAGTAGGCAACAACACATCTGCCACACTGACCCTTAACACTGGGGCCACAGGGGTGCGTGCTTAGTCTGCTCCTGTACATTCTGTTCACCCACGACTGTGTGGCCACGCACTACCCCAACACCATCATCAAGTTTGCCGACGACACGACCAGGGTAGGCCTGATCACCGACAATGATAAGACACCCTACAGGGAGGAGGTCATAGACCTGGCAGTGTGGTGCCAAGACAACAACCTCTCCTTCATCCCCAGCAAGACAAAGGAGCTGATCGCGGACAACATGAAACAGAGTGCCAAGCACGCCCCAATCTACATCAATGGGGCTGTAGTGGAGAAGGTCGAGAACTTCAAGTTCCTCGGTGTCCACATCACTAAGGAATTTTCATGGTCCACACAGACCAACACAGCTGTGAAGAGGGCTGGACAATGCCTTTTCCCCCTCAGAAGACTGAAAAGAGTCGACATGTTCTACAGCTGCACCATTGAGAGCATCTTGACTGGCTGCATCACCGCTTGGTGTGGCAACTGCTTGGCATTCGACCGCAAAGCGCTACAGAGGGTAGTGTGTACGGCCCAGTACATCATTGGGGATTAGGTCCCTGCCATCAAGGACCTTTATACCAGGTGGTGTCAGAGGAAGGCCCTAAAAATGTTCAGACCCCAGCCACCCAAGTCATAGACTGTTCTCTCTGCTACCGCACAGCAAGTGGGACTGGTCCACCAAGTCTGGAACCAACAGGACCCTGAACAGCTTCTACCCCCAAGTCATAAGACTGCTAAATAGTTAGCCCGGGTAGCTATTTGTTAACTATTGAACTACAGTTGAAGTCAGAAGTTTACATACATTTAGGTTGGAGTCATTAAAACTCGTTTTTCAACCACTCCAAACATTTCTTGTTAACAAACTATAGTTTTGGCAAGTCGGTTAGGACATCTACTTTGTGCATGACACAAGTCATTTTTATAACAATTGTTTACAGACAGATTATTTCACTTATAATTCACTGTATCACAATTCCAGTCGGTCAAAAGTTTACATACACTAAATTGACTGTGACTTTAAACAGCTTGGAAAATTCCAGAAAATTATGTCATGAATTTTGAAGCTTCTGATAGGCTAATTGACATAATTGGAGTCAATTGAAGGTGTAACTGTGGATGTATTTCAAGTACTACCTTCAAACTCAATGCATCTTTGCTTGACATCATCGGAAAATCAAAAGAAATCAGACCTCATAAAAAAATTTGCAGACCTCCACAAGTCTGGTTCATCCTTGGGAGCAATTCCCAAACGCCTGAAGGTACCACGTTCATCTGTACAAACAATAGTACGCAAGTATAAACACCATGGGACCACGCAGCCATCATACCGCTCAGGAAGGAGACGCGTTCTGTCTCCTAGAGATGAACATACTTTGGTGCGAAAAGTGCAAATAAATTCCAGAACAACAGCAAAGGACCTTGTGTAGATGCTGAAGGAAACAGGTACAAAAGTATCTATATTCACAGTAAAATGAGTCCTATATCAACATAACCTGAAAGGCTACTCAGCAAGGAAGAAGCTGCTCCAAAACCACCATAGAAAAAGCCAGACTATGGTTTGCATCTGCATATGGGGACAAAGATTGTACTTTTTGGAGAAATGTTCTCTGGCCTGATGAAACAAAATAGAACTGTTTGGCCATAATGACCATCGTTATGTTTGGAGGAAAAAGGGGGAGGTTTGCAAGCCGAAGAACACCATCCCAACCTTGAAGCACGGGGGTGGCAGCATCATTTTCTGGGGGTGCTTTGATGCAGGAGGGACTGGTACACTTCACAAAATAGATGGTAGGAAATAGTTGAGGTAGGAAAGTTATGTGGATATTTTGAAGCAACATCTCAAGACATCAGTCAGGAAGTTAAATCTTGGTCGCAAATTGGTCTTCCAAATGAACAATGACCCCAAGCATATTTCCAAAGTTGTGGCAAAATGGCTTAAGGACAACAAAGTCAAGGTATTGGACTGGCCATCACAAAGCCCTGACCTTAATCCTATGGCAAATGTGTGGGCAGAACTGAAAAAGCATGTGCGAGCAAGGCCTACAAACCTGACTCAGTCACACCAGCTCTGTCAGGAGGAATGGGCCAAAATTCACCCAACTTATTGTGGAAACTCCTGGAAGGCTACCCGAAATGTTTGATCTAAGTTAAACAATTTAAAGGCAATGCTACCAAATACTAATTGAGTGTATGTAAACTTCTGACCCACTGGGAATGTGATGAAAGAAATTAAAGCTGAAATAAATAATTCTCTCTACTATTATTCTGACATTTCACATTCTTAAAAAAAAAGGCAGAGTTGCAAAGAAAAAGCAATATCTCAGACTGGCCTACAAAAATAAAAGATTAAGATGGGCAAAAGAACACAGACACTGGACAGAGGAACTCTGCCTGGAAGGCCAGCAACCCGGAGTCGCCTCTTCACTGTTGACATTGAGACTAGTGTTTTGCGGCTACTATTTAATGAAGCTGCCAGTTGAGGACTAGTGAGGCATCTGTTTCTCAAACTAGACACTCTAATGTACTTGTCCTCTTGTTCAGTTGTGCACCGGTGCCTCCCACTCCTCTTTCTATTCTGGTTAGAGACCTTTTTAGCTGTTCTGTAAAGGGCGTAGTACACAACGTTGTACGAGATCTTCAGTTTCTTGGCAATTTCTCGCATTGAATGGCCTTCATTTCTCAGAACAAGAATAGACTGACGAGTATCAGAAGAAAGTTATTTGTTTCTGGGCATTTTGAGCCTGTAATCGAACCCACAAATGCTGATGCTCCTGATACTCAACTAGTCTAAAGAAGGCATGTTTTATTGCCTCTTTAATCAGAACAACAGTTTTCATCTGTGCTAACATAATCGCAAAAGGGTTTTCTAATGATCAATTAGCCTTTTAAAATGATAAACTTGTATTAGCTAGCACAATGTGCCATTGGAACACAGGAGTGGTGGTTGCTGATAATGGGCCTCTACGCCTATGTAGATATTCCATCACAAATCTGCCGTTTCCAGCTACAATAGTCATTTACAACATTAACACTGTATTTCTAGTCAATTTGATGTTATTTTAATGGACAAAAAATGTGCCTTTCTTTCAAAAACAAGGACATTTCTAAGTGAACCCAAACTTTTGATTTTATTGTTAGTCATTGTATAGTTATTCCTTCCGTTATTATTATTTTTCTATCATTTCTCTTTTTTTCTCTGCATTGTTGGGAAGAGCTCTAAGTAAGCATTTCACTGTTAGTTTACACCTGTTGTTTACGAAGCATGTGACAAATAAAAATTGATTTGATGTAAGTCTCTCTGGATGGAAGCATCTCTGTTAGTGGTGGGAATGTTAATGCACAACATGTAAGAAGACTGAACAATTAAACACAAGACAACTAGGACTTTGACATTATAGGCCACATAGTGATAACGCAATGACCAACTGGGAAACAAGCTAACGCTCATATACAATACAGTCTGGTACTTATGTGAGAGAGAGAGAAAGAGACAGAAAGAGAGAGAGATAGAGAAGGAGAGAAAAAGACAGAGAATAAGAAATAAAGGGAGAAAGAGAGCTCCTTGCTCCTTGTCTCTTTCCAAAGACCATTACTGGACAATAAGTATTGATTGGTGAGGTTGGTATCTCACATCCGAATCCTGTGCACACAGATCCATTTATCTGTTCATCTGTCTGCAGCCGAGCTTTGGTGAGCCAAGGTAGACAGCAGGCCAATACATTAAAGCCTACTCAACATTTTATAAACAAATACATCAACGTTATAGGCTACCTTCGAGAGGACCGGGGGAGACCAAGGCAGACTGGGGGAGAACAGGGTATCTGTTAAAGATCACTACTGCCACCTATTGGTGCTTGAATCGTTGGACTGACAATATGAATGGGTTATGGCTTGGGCCTAGATGCTGTTTGGAATGGGGAGGCAGTGGTTGTTTTGCCAACTCCTGTGGTAAAAGAGACAGTGACTGAGTTGTTTGTAGCGAAACACACATGAGCATATGGTAACACTGATTAACTGAAAGGGCTCATCAATTAATAACTGATTCCATGTATAATTGTTATAGAAAAATTACTAAGAAAGTGGTTAAGAATGGGATGGTTAGCTATAGGTCTGTAAAGACATTAAACTACCCGCCTGGCCCACCACGTCATTTCAACATGGATAATTGGGTCATATTCGGTTGAGACGTTGATCAATGAGATAACAACCTACACTGAGTGTATAAAACATGATGCTCTTTCCATGACATAGACTGACCAGGTGAATCCAGGTGAGCGTCACTTGTTAAATCCACTTCAATCAGTGTAGGGGAGGAGACATGTTAGTTAAAGAAGGATTTTTAAGCCTTGAGACAACTGAGACATGGATTGTGTATGTGTGTCATTCAGAGCGTGAATGGGAAAGACAAAAGGGGTATTATCATGCTACCATCTAAAAGCACAACCAAATTCCAATGAAAAAACAATGTCGGATTTTTTGTTTAGTTGTCACCCAAATGTCTATCACTGCCCTTTCAACTATTTAAAAGCACATCAAAGTTCAAATCGGAACACAATGTCAGATATTTTGTTTATTTATACAACCGACTGTGTTTCTGATCACCGTCCTTCATCTAACAGCAGGACCAAATTACCTGGATAGCAATTGAGAGTACATTAAAAGTATATGGTGCAATTGATCAATGCCGTTTGACATTCTGTGCAGATTATTACAGCAATTGTGAAGAACTCCACAGACCTGCAAGGACATGTGCATGCTATCATGAACATTCCAGCTTTATATGATTACATAAGAAAACATTTATAGTTACAGTAACCTACAGTAATGTGTTACTCGTTTTAAGGTTAAATGTTACATTTGTTTGTAAGTTAGCCCAGTGCAGTCAAAAATGTGATTTTCCTGTGTTTTATATTTTATACCATGAGGTTGGAAGAATACTGTGAAATTGTGAAAATGATGATGCCCTTTTAGTGTCAGTTCTGTTTGAAAAGAGCGCCTGAAATTTCAGCCTGTTTTGGTGGGATGGAGTTCTGGCCTGCCTTGTGACATCACCAGGCTGTAAATTCATTAATAGACCAATAAGAAAGATAGTTCCAAACCTCTCTGCCAATAACATCTGGTTTTCAGTTTTCCCCTCCCCACTCGGATCACTCCCAGACATTCCTAGCTAAATTATAGCTTGAGAAATGTATCTTTGTTAAAAAGCTATTTTTGTTTCTTTTTGACCTTTTTAATAGAAAACAATCACAGTAAGGTACTTAATTGTTACCCAGAAATGATTTGATATTGAGATAGAGACGGCTGCGTTGGACCTTTAACTTTAGACTATTTACTGTATTACAAAAGTAACATTGAATTTTGTTTTGTTGACAACACAACCGAATACGAACATTTAAAGGAGATGTATCTACTGCTTGGATAGTTCCATCTGAGACACTGGCTTATTCCCATTTTTTTATTCACTTTTATTTTTGGTTGAGATGGAGATGTGAATCCAACATATCATTTGTTAACAAGTTAACAGGCTATTTATTATATTTCAAAAGTGATACTCAATTGTGTTTGGTTGTCAACACAATCAAATATGAACTTTTGAATGAAATTAAGCTTCTGCTTTCATAGTTCCATCTGTGCCACTGGCTGGCTATAATTCCATTTTGTCACCAAATGAATAATTGTTGTGTTGGATTCACGTCTCCATCGCAACCAACAATCTAAGTAGGTCTAATCAAATCAAACTTTAAATGACCTTTAAATAAAGTTTAATTTGATTTAGTCCTTTTCTTTAACTTAGATTTTTGATTAAGATGGAGACGTGAATCCAACATATGAATTATTAATTTGAAAACAAAATTGAATTAAATCCAGACTAAGTCTGTGGCCCAGATGGAAATAGCTAGGCTGAAGATACAGTACATTTCCTTCAAATGTTGATATTTGGTTGCGTTGACAACCAAACATAATTCAAGATCACTCAATTGCATTACATTTTAAATCAACCAGAGCTTGAAACCCTAGGCCTGTCTACTGTCCATTTTTCTTTGAATCCTGGGTTGAATTTAAGCAATAGCTGTTAATGACTTTGCAAATGCTATATAAGCCTAAATAGCATCATTGATGATGTATAAGTGATAAAGTATGGTCAGATTTGCTCCGTTAAACCTACCCTTTGGAATGACTTTGATAACGACAGTGAATCTATTTAGTTAGAGATCTCTCAACAATCATTCTCACAATAGCACATTGGTAATAGTCAGTGACATCATAGCTAAGCAGGGCTGGGCTTGGTTAAAACCCTGAATTCTCCAGTAGGAGATGCTGTCCAGCTTATTGTTATTTTTCTTCTGATAGTGGACGTAACGTTGAAGGTCTGACATTCTTTTAAAGGTACAAATTTAACATATTTTATACAAGGTTTGTCAATGTTGAAATTTGGTTTCCAGAATTTTTAAATGTAACATTTATTTAACTAGGCAAGTCAGTTTTTAAGAGCAAATTCTTATTTACAATGACGGTCTACCGGGGAACAGTGGGTTAACTGCCTTGTTCAGGGGCAGAATGACAAATTTTTACCTTGTCAGCTCGGGGATCAAATCAAATCAAATCAAATGTATTTATATAGCCCTTCTTACATCAGCTGATATCTCAAAGTGCTGTACAGAAACCCAGCCTAAAACCCCAAACAGCAAGCAATGCAGGTGTAGAAGCACGGTGGCTAGGAAAAACTCCCCAGAAAGGCCAAAATCTAGGAAGAAACCTAGAGAGGAACCAGGCTACGAGGGGTGGCCAGTCCTCTTCTGGCTGTGCCGGGTGGAGATTATAACAGAACATGGCCAAGATCTTCAAATGTTCATAAATGACCAGCATGGTCAAATAATAATAATCACAGTAGTTGTCGAGGGTGCAGCAAGTCAGCACCTCAGGAGTAAATGTCAGTTGGCTTTTCATAGCCGATCATTAAGAGTATCTCTACCGCTCCTGCGGTCTCTAGAGAGCTGAAAACAGCAGGTCTGGGACAGGTAGCACGTCCAGTGAACAGGTCAGGTTTCCATAGCCGCAGGCAGAACAGTTGAAACTGGAGCAGCAGCACGGCCAGGTGGACTGGGGACAGCAAGGAGTCCTCATGCCAGGTCGTCCTGAGGCATGGTCCTAGGGCTCAGGTCCTCCAAGAGAGAGAAAGAAAGAGAGAAAGAGAGAATTAGAAAGAGCATACTTAAATTCACACAGGACACCGGATAAGTCAGGAGAAGTACTCCAGATATAACAAACTGACCCTAGCCCCCCGACACATAAACTAATGCAGCATAAATACTGGAGGCTGAGACAGGAGGGGTCAGGAGACACTGTGGCCCCATCCGATGATACCCCCGGACAGGGCAAAACAGGAAGGATATTACCCCACCCACTTTGCCAAAGCACAGCCCCCACACCACTAGAGGGATATCTTCAACCACCAACTTACCATCCTGAGACAAGGCCGAGTATAGCCCACAAAGATCTCCGCCATAGCACAACCCAAGGGGGAGCGCCAACCCAGACAGGAAGATCACGTCAGTGACTCAACCCACTCAAGTGACGCACCCCTCCTAGGGACGGCATGAAAGAGCACCAGTAAGCCAGTGACTCAGCCCCTGTAATAGGGTTAGAGGCAGAGAATCCCAGTGGAGAGAGGGGAACCGGCCAGGCAGAGACAGCAAGGGCGGTTCGTTGCTCCAGAGCCTTTCCGTTCACCTTCACACTCCTGGGCCAGACTACACTCAATCATAGGACCTATAGAAGAGATGAGTCTTCAGTAAAGACTTAAAAGTTGAGACCGAGTCTGCGTCTCTCACATGGGTAGGCAGACCATTCCATAAAAATGGAGATCTATAGGAGAAAGCCCTGCCTCCAGCTGTTTGCTTAGAAATTCTAGGGACAATTAGGAGACCTGCGTCTTGTGACCGTAGCGTACGTGTAGGTATGTACGGCAGGACCAAATCAGAAAGATAGGTAGGAGCAAGCCCATGTAATGCTTTGTAGATTAGCAGTAAAACCTTAAAATCAGCCCTTGCCTTAACAGGAAGCCAGTGTAGGGAGGCTAGCACTGGAGTAATATGATCAAATTTTTGGGTTCTAGTCAGGATTCTAGCAGCCGTATTTAGCACTAACTGAAGTTTATTTAGTGCTTTATCCGGGTAGCCAGAAAGTAGAGCATTGCAGTAGTCTAAACTAGGAGTATCAAAAGCATGGATTAATTTTTCTGCATCATTTTTGGACAGAAAGTTTCTGATTTTTGCAATGTTACGTAGATGAAAAAAAGCTGTCCTTGAAACAGTCTTGATATGTTCGTCAAAAGAGAGATCAGGGTCCAGAGCATGCCGAGGTCCTTCACAGTTTTATTTGAGACGACTTTACAACCATCAAAATTAATTGTCAGATTCAACAGAAGATCTCTTTGTTTCTTGGGACCTAGAACAAGCATCTCTGTTTTGTCCGAGTTTAAAAGTAGAACGTTTTCAGCCATCCACTTCCTTATGTCTGAAACACAGGCTTCTAGTGAGGTCAATTTTGGGGCTTCACCATGTTTCATTGAAATGTACAGCTGTGTGTCATCCGCATAGCAGTGAAAGTTAACATTAGGTTTTCGAATGACATCCCCAAGAGATAAAATATATAGTGAAAACAATAGTGGTCCTAAAACGGAACCTTGAGGAACACCAAAATGTACAGTTGATTTGTCAGAGGACAAACCATTCACAGAGGCAAACTGATATCTTTCCGACAGATAAGATCTAAACCAGGCCAGAACTTGTCCGTGTAGACCAATTTGGGTTTCCAATCTCTCCAAAAGAATGTGGTGATCGATGGTATCAAAGGCAGCACTAAGGTCTAGGAGCAGGAGGACAGATGCAGAGCCTCGGTCTGATGCCATTAAAAGGTAATTTACCGCCTCCCGGGTGGCGCAGTAGTCTAGGGCACTGCATCGCAGCGCTAGCTGTGCCACCAGAGACTCTGGGTTTGCGCCCAGGCTCTGTCGCAGCCGGCCGCGACCGGGAGGTCCGTGGGGCAACGCACAATTGGCCTAGCGTCGTCCGGGTTAGGGAGGGTTTGGCCGGTAGGGATATCCTTGTCTCATCGCGCACCAGCGACTCCTGTGGCGGGCCGGGCGCAGTGCGCGCTAACCAAGGTAGCCAGGTGCACGGTGTTTCCTCCGACACATTGGTGCGGCTGGCTTCCGGGTTGGAGGCGCGCTGTGTTAAGAAGCAGTGAGGCTTGGTTGGGTTGTGTTTCGGAGGACGCATGGCTTTCGACCTTCGTCTCTCCCGAGCCCGTACGGGAGTTGTAGCGATGAGACAAGATAGTAATTACTAACAATTGGATACCACGAAATTGGGGCGAAAAGGGGGTAAAAAATAAAAATAAAAAAAGGTAATTACCACCTTCACAAGTGCAGTCTCAGTGCTATGATGGGGTCTAAAACCAGACTGAAGCATTTCGTATACATTGTTTGTCTTCAGGAAGGCAGTGAGTTGCTGCGCAACAGCTTTTTCTAAACATTTTGAGAGGAATGGAAGATTCGATATAGGCCGATAGTTTTTTATATTTTCTGGGTCAAGGTTTGGCTTTTTCAAGAGAGGCTTTATTACTGCCACTTTTAGTGAGTTTGGTACACATCCGGATAGAGAGCCGTTTATCATGTTCAACATAGGAGGGCCAAGCACAGGAAGCAGCTCTTTCAGTAGTTTAGTTGGAATATGGTCCAGTATGCAGCTTGAAGGTTTAGAGGCCATGATTATTTTCATCATTGGGTCAAGAGATATAGTACTAAAACACTTGAGTGTCTCTCTTGATCCTAGGTCCTGGCAGAGTTGTGCAGACTCAGGACAGCTGAGCTTTGGAGCAATACGCAGATTTAAAGAGGAGTCCGTAATTTGCTTTCTAATGATCATGATCTTTTCCTCAAAGAAGTTCATTAATTTATTACTGCTGAAGTGAAAGCCATCCTCACTTGGGGAATGCTGCTTTTTAGTTAGCTTTGCGACAGTATCAAAAAGAAATTTCGGATTGTTCTTATTTTCCTCAATTAAGTTGGAAAAATAGGATGATCGAGCAGCAGTGAGGGCTCTTTGATACTGCACGGTACTGTCTTTCCAAGCTAGTCGGAAGACTTCCAGTTTGGTTTGGCGCCATTTCCGTTCCAATTTTCTGGAAGCTTGCTTCAGAGCTTGGGTATTTTCTGTATACCAGGGAGCTAGTTTCTTATGACAATGTTTTTAGTTTTTAGGGGTGCAACTGCATCTAGGGTATTGCGCAAGGTTAAATTGAGTTCCTCAGTTAGGTGGTTAACTGATTTTTGTCTTCCGACGTCCTTGGGTAGGCAGAAGGAGTCTGGAAGGGCATCAAGGAGTCTTTGGGTTGTCTGAGAATTTATAGCACGACTTTTGATGCTCCTTGGTTGGGGTCTGAGCAGATTATTTGTTGCGATTGCAAACGTAATAAAATGGTGGTCCGATAGTCCAGGATTATGAGGAAAAACATTAAGATCTATTTATTAACATTAACATTAAGATCTACATTTATTCCATGGGACAAAACTAGGTCCAGAGTATGACTGGCAGTGAGTAGGTCCAGAGACATGTTGGACAAAACCCACTGAGTCGATGATGGCTCCGAAAGCCTTTTAGAGTGGGTCTGTGGACTTTTCCATGTGAATATTAAAATCACAAAAAATTTGAATATTATCATGCAATAAAATGCTAATTAATTACTTAAAAATCATACAATGTGATTTTCTAGATTTTTGTTTTAGATTCCGTCTCTAACAGTTGAAGTGTACCTATGATAAAAAATTACAGACCTCTACATGCTTTGTAAGTAGGAAAACCTGTGAAATCGGCAGTGTATCAAATACTTCTTCTCCCCACTGCATATACATAGAAAGAGAGAGGGGGAGATGAAGAGAGATAGAGAGAGAGTGAGGGGGAGATGAAGAGAGAGAGAGAAATAGTGAGATAGAGAGAAATAGAGAGAGAGAAATATATATATATGTATATAGATATATATATATAGAGAGAGAGAGAGATAGAGAGGGGGGAGATGAAGAGAGAGAGAAATAGAGAGAGAGAGAAATAGAGAGAGTGAGGTATCTATATATACATAGAAAGAGAGAGGGGGAGATGAAGAGAGATAGAGCGAGAGAGAGGGGGAGATGAAGAGAGAGAGAGAAATAGTGAGATAGATAGAAATAGAGAGAGAGAAATATATATATGTATATATATATAGAGGGAGAGAGAGAGGGGAGATGAAGAGAGAGAGAAATAGAGAGAGAGAGAAATAGAGAGAGAGAGAGAGAGAGAGAGAGAGAGATCTATATATATATATACATAGAAAGAGAGAGGGGGAGATGAAGAGAGATAGAGAGAGAGAGAGGGGGGAGATGAAGAGAGAGAGAGAAATAGTGAGATAGAGAGAAATAGAGAGAGAGATAGAGATAGATATATATATATAGAGAGAGATATAGAGAGAAATAGAGAGAGAGATAGATATATATATATAGAGAGAGAGAGAGTGTGAAGGAAGGAATGGATAGAGGGCTGGAGCTGATGATTGGAGACTGGGCCACCAAGATGTTCTTTCAGGAGGAGGTTTAAGGGAGGTAATGAATCAGACACCAGAATGGGAGATGGTGTTTACCGGCGGGGGTCTCTATTGATGTGATGGATGTAGTTGGAGATGGAGGGATGAGATGGAGGGAGGAGAAAAGGACTGTTAACCACACTTAACAGAATGTGACAGGCGCAAAATGACAGGGTTAGTCCCGGAGTCAGGGCGACATGTGGTACACACACACAAACACACACACACGTTAGCAGGGTCTGAGTGTGGGAGGGGGTGGTGGGTGGAGTGGGGGGGCAGACGACGGCTGTAGGGGGGCAATTTAATCTGATCCCCGGAGCGCAAATCAGTGGATGCCTCCCAAATAGCACCCTATTACCTACATAGTGCACTACTATGTACTATGCCCCAATGGGCCCTGGTCAAATGTAGTGCACTATATAGAGGATAGGGTAGCATTCAGGATGCAGAAAATGCCTCTGCTCCATCTCACCATTCTCCATTTGTACGCCTGCCACACTGCCAATCAGAAACGAGACAACACTCTCTCAGGCGAGGAGACGAGACGAAGTCATCCCGGTGTCACACCCGTTCGCCGTAGCGGCTTCTAGTGGAGGAGGAAATAGATGGCTATTACAGGAATGAACCTGGCGGTGGTGTGTAGATGTCCTCTACTCTCCTCCTTTACATCGCGCTGTCCTTTGTTCTCCTCTCTCTTCACCTCCTTTCTCTGTCCCTGTCCTTCCTCTACCATCCGTCCATCCTCAGATAGGTCACATGTCACTCTGAATCTCTGTACCTGCGCTAGGCCTTCTTCCTGTCTGTGGTGTAGTTACCTGTGTCTCAATGAGAATAACAGCTCTCTTTCTCTTCGCATACATGTACAACCACATCCACATGTACATGTACAACCACATCCACATGTACATGTACAGCCACATCCACATGTACATGTACAACCACATCCACATGTACATGTACAGCCACATCCACATGTACAACCACATCCACATATACATGTACAACCACATCCACATGTACATGTACAGCCACATCCACATATACATGTACAACCACATCCACATGTACAACCACATCCACATGTACATGTACAACCACATCCACATGTACATGTACAGCCACATCCACATGTACATGTACAACCACATCCACATGTACATGTACAACCACATCCACATGTACATGTACAACCACATCCACATGTACATGTACAGCCACATCCACATGTACATGTACAGCCACATCCACATGTACATGTACAACCACATCCACATGTACATGTACAGCCACATCCACATGTACAACCACATCCACATGTACATGTACAACCACATCCACATGTACATGTACAACCACATCCACATATACATGTACAACCACATCCACATGTACATGTACAGCCACATCCACATGTACATGTACAGCCACATCCACATGTACATGTACAACCACATCCACATGTACATGTACAACCACATCCACATGTACATGTACAGCCACATATACATGTACATGTACAGGTGCTTAATCTTATATACAGTGAGCCCCTAAAGTATTGGGACAGTGACATAGTTTTGTTTGTTTTGGCTTTGAAGCCCAGCCATTTTAAATTATACAAAGACTTACACAATGACGTATACAATGACTTAAAGTGCAGACTGCCAGCATTCATTTGAGGGTATTTTCATCCATTTTGTGTGAACTGTTTAGAAATTACAGCACTTTATGTACACAGTCCTCCCATTTCAGGGGACCAAAACTATTGGGACAAATTCACTTGTATGTGTATTAAAGTAGTCAAAAGTTTGTTTTTTGGTCCTATATTCATAGGATGCAATGATTACATCAAGCTTGTGACTACAACTGTTTGTTTTGGTTGTGTTTCAGATTATTTTGTGCCCAACAGAAATGAACGGTAAATTATGCATTGTGTCATTTTGGAGTCACTTTAATTGTAAATAACAATAGAATATGTTTCTAAACACTATATTAATGTGGCTGCTAACATGATTATGGATTATTCTGAATGAATCATGAATAATGATGAGTGAGAAAGGTACAGATGCATAAATATCATACCCCTAAGAGATGCTAACCTCTCCCCATTACAATAACAGGGGAAGTTAGCATGTCTTCGGGGTATGATATTTATGTGTCTGTAACTTTCTCACTCATCATTATTCATGATTCATTCATGATTATCCATAATCATGTTAGCAGCCACATTAATATAGTGTTTAGAAACATATTCTATGATTATTTACAATAAAAATGACTCCAAAATGACACAATGCATAATTTACCGTTCATTTCTATTGGGCACAAAATAATCTGAAACACAACCAAAACAAAAAGCAAATGTATCCAACAAGTTCGTAGAGTTACAAGCTTGATGTAGTCATTGCGTGCTATAGAATCAGCAGTAGTGGAATTAGGAACAAGCAGTTTAATATGACGTATGTTCAACACACCAGACTACAAAGAAATACAGAAACAAAGTGTATAAAAAATGCTTTATGTCTGCAGATGTAACATATTTGAAATGCCAAACCAGTACCATGTAGAACAAGTGGATTTACACCAGCTAACAAAAATGATTAAATGTGATGTTCCAGGTTAAAATACACCTCGAGCAGGAGGAGGAGAGGAGTAGAGCAGAAGAGGAGGAGAGAAGGAGGGTAGAAGAAGAGGAGCACAGAAGAGGAGGAGAGGAGGATTGCAGAAGAGGTGGAGAGAAGGAGGGTAGAAGAAGAGGAGCGCAGAAGAGGAGGAGAGGAGGATTGCAGAAGAGGTGGAGAGAAGGAGGGTAGAAGAAGAGGAGCGCAGAAGAGGAGGAGAGGAGGATTGCAGAAGAGGTGGAGAGAAGGAGGGTAGAAGAAGAGGAGCGCAGAAGAGGAGGAGAGGAGGATTGCAGAAGAGGTGGCTCTCTCTCGCTCTCACTCTCTCTCTGTGTGTCCGTATGTGCGACATGTTAATTGCATCAATGATCACCCCCGCCCCTCTATGTTCCACTTCCTGCTCATATTTATAGTTGCGTCCACTTTTCATCATGCTCTTCATTATGGGTCATAAATAATGGGTGTAAATGTGCCTGGGCTCCATCATAGTCTCCATAACATTGCCAGGCGTCATTCATCTTGTCTCCCAGTCATACAGCATTACCTGTTCTGAGTTACGGCTTGTTAACTACTGTCCATATGCCCCTCCTTACCTCCACATCATGGTTTCACTAAGGAGAACAAACACACACACACACACACACACACACACACACACACACACACACACACACACACACACACACACACACACACACACACACACACACACACACACACACACACACACACACACACACACACACACACACACACACACACACCCCAGCATTAACTTTTAAAGGCTTTATGGCATCTTCTTTACCCAACACACACCATCAATCTGGGTAATGTCTGTCTCGACCCCTCTCATCCCCTTTCATAAAATAAAAAGATATGAATACAGCCCATTACAGCCTCTATTGAGGAGAGAAGGGATAAATCAGACAGGTACTTTTAGAGGGATTGGCTGGGCGAGGACAGGTTAGCCAGAGACATTCATCTAGCCTGCTTGGTTTATAGGAGGTCTCTCACCCCCGGTTTAGTGCTGAACAGTCCAAACTAAGGACACTGAAACTGAACATTTTTGCAGTAAAAATGAAGGGGGGAGAAAGGAGGGAGGGAGGGCTTTTTTTTATAGCAGTTGGACCAATTGGTATGGAGTAAGTCGAGGCTACGTGAGCCGATTGTGTATTCTGAAGATGCTTCGTCAACAAAAATCAGATTGCTGTTTTTCTTTCCCGTTTCTCTGATCCTCTTGTTTTCAAGGATTTAAATGTCCTTTCACTCAAAACAGAAAAGTAAAGAAAATGTACTTTAGGGTGAAATCAGTTAGAAAGTGAAATGTCACATATCATTTCTACATTGAGACAAAGAGGTCAGTTAGTATTCATTGTAAATGTGTTGGGTGCTATTTGGGACACAGCCCAAACAGAATACGTGACAGACAGGAGAAACAATGCTCTGCTGATCAGCATATCATATCAAAGCTCAACTTCACAGCATCACCACATCACTACTCCTAAGCATTGAATGTATCAACATTGATCCAGCCTGCTCTGGTGAATTAATTGGTTCTGACCTTAGGTTTGACAGCTACTGCAGCAAAAGCATTTCTCATTCTCCACAAACTAATAAAATGCTGAAATCCCTCAAATCTCCCTCTCTCTTTCTATATCTCTACCTATCCCTCTATTGCTCACTCCCTCTCTCTTTCTATATCTCTACCTATCCCTCTATTGCTCACTCCCTCTCTCTTTCTATATCTCTACCTATCCCTCTATTGCTCACTCCCTCTCTCTTTCTATATCTCTACCTATCCCTCTATTGCTCACTCCCTCTCTCTCTAAATAACTTTTTATGGTAGCTGCAAATCCAAGTCCTCTCTCTGGCTGTAACACACACACACACACACACACACACACACACACACACACACACACACACACACACACACACACACACACACACACACACACACACACACACACACACACACACACACACACACACACACACACACACACACACACACACACACACACAACCCCATCCCACCACCCCTACACACCAGGAGAGCAGAGACAGGTTTATCTCCTGCAGCGTGGGAGTTGGACCCAGGGGAGTGATACAAAGATATTGATTAGCCGCACACGCACACAAACTTCGGCACCTGCAATCCCATTAAAGATCATTGATTAACCCCTCTCACCCTCCTCCCTTGCTCCTGTCCTCCTTCTACAGAGCCCACCTCATTACGCTCTCCTCCATTGTTGTTCTCTGCTAATCCTCCACTCCTCCGCCTAAACTTAACCGCTCCCCAAATTCTCTGGATCCCCTCTCTCCTCTATCTCCTCTATCCCTCTATCTCTTGCTGCTCCCTCCACCCCCACACATATCATAGGCTAAGTACACATATGACATCACACACACACACACACCAATCTATCCATCCTGTTTCAGGCAATAGTCAAGTTGAATTCCCACTTATGTCAACAATCAGACTGATGCACTTCTCACTCATCAACAGAGAAACAACCTTTGGTCTGAGGGGAACACAACACAAGGAGCATATTTTAAACAGGCAACACTTTATTCCTGCAAAACGCTCTCATAGTCTCATGGCAGAATTAGACGTTTATCCATATTTCTCCAAACGTCAAATTTAGAAGGTTAAGGATTAAGATTTGTGATAGGGTTTCAACGTTGCTTTTAGGCACTCATTACAAATAGTTATTACGGTAAAGGTTAAGGTTTGTGATAGGGTTAAAACATCAAGTTTAGGCACTCATTCCAAATGGTTATTAACGTAAAGGTTCATGTTTGGAGTAGGGTTAAAACAAAAACAAACAAAAAAACTGGTGTCCACCACTGGGATCAAACACAAAACCTGATCTAGAGCCGTAGTGGCCGGTTTTGAAGGCATTTCCTGACATCCTCAGGACATGGAAAGACATCCAATTACGAAGTCACTTATAAGCGATCTGCCTGTATTCCACAGCCTTCAGGTGTGATAATGGACATTTGGTGAGGTTACTGTATGAAGTGACTCCCGAGAGAAATTACACATCCTGTTTCTCAGATAGGAAACATAACGTTGATAGAAAAGAGCACTCATATCAATCCATCAAACTACCACCCACCACACACACCCACACACTCACACTCACACTCACACTCACACTCACACTCACACCCACACCCACACACACACCCACACACACCCACACACACACACACACACACACACGCACACACGCACACACGCACACACGCACAGACCCACAGTAGCGAGGACAACCCGCTCTTCTAAATGTTGTTTTCTCTCCATCCATCTCACTAAGTACAGGTCCAAGAGGGCAATCATGAGAGTTTAAATAGATCTATTTCTATGGTGAGAAATCAAACGAGCTTGTCGTCTCATCTCTCCAGGGTGTTGTCACATTCATAACATCGAGTCATTTTCTCATTTTCTCAATCGATTGTCATAGTCACACCCTCCTCTACCACTGAGCAGAATACGCCAATTTCTCATTGTAATTGGCCAAAGAGAAGTAGAGAGAAGGCGTGTGTGCTTGCACGAGATGCAAAGAGCAGACAGTATTAAAATGAATATTACTTTGTGCATCCTGCTCTTTAGTTTTGAATGAGGGAAAGTCTCCAGAAGAAAAGCAATCATTAAACTATTCTCACTTCAAACGGTCTCTTTGGGGACAAGTGTGTTTGGAAAGAGAGAGAGAGAGAGAGTGTGTGTTCTACTGGTCTTGAGAGGGGTGTCATGGCACAAAGCAGGTCGTGACAGAGGTTAGTGCTGCATTAGTAACTGTCACTGGCTGGACAGAAGAGAGCAGACAGCAGGGCACCCTGTCACACACACACATGCTCGGCCATACTGACTCTGACAGAAATGGACACTTCCCTCTGCTTCAGGCGGTACCCTCCGTGTGAGTCACACCCTGTTGGCTTTGATCTGTGACACAGTGTGTGTGTGTGTGTGTGTGTGTGTGTGTGTGTGTGTGTGTGTGTGTGTGTGTGTGTGTGTGTGTGTGTGTGTGTGTGTGTGTGTGTGTGTGTGTGTGTGTGTGTGTGTGTGTGTGTGTGTGTGTGTGTGTGTGTGTGTGTGTGTGTGTGTGTGTGTGTATTTGCCCCATCTAATGGTGCTCACCACAAGCCATTCTTCTTCTTCCAGGGGAAGAGTCTCTTCATCACAATTTACTCTGAACACCACAATTCAAAGAAGGCCTCATCCTGGCTTACAAAACCTCACAACAGCCTGGTTCAAATAGGACATTCTTAACGTTTGTCTATATGACTTTGGAGGCTTACGGTCAGGGTTCTATGTAATTCAACTGTAATAGGGTGAATTGTGGGAGTTGAATTGTTTTCTCATCATGTTGAGACAGACAAAGCCTGGGGAGGAAGACACACATGTGCCTGTAGCTTCCTAAAATCCATAAGCCCTAAATTGACCCACTATGGCATATTTTTTTTCTACTTTATGTCATTATCACGCTGTGTTGTCCACCTTTATAATGTTCGATTTTAGCTTTGTACCAAACTTCAACAAAATATGCGTGCGAATGTGAGTGAGTGAGTGAGTGAGTGAGTGAGTGAGTGAGTGAGTGAGTGAGTGAGTGAGTGAGTGAGTGAGTGAGTGAGTGAGTGAGTGAGTGAGTGAGTGAGTGAGTGAGTGAGTGAGTGAGTGAGTGAGTGGCTATACTTTTGGCTATACATTGGCTATACTTAAACTCTTTAACATCATCCTTAGCTCTGGCATCTTGCCCAATATTTGGAACCAAGGACTGATCACCCCAATCCACAAAAGCGGAGACAAATTTGACCCCAATAACTACCATGGGATATGCGTCAACAGGAACCTTGGGAAAATCCTCTGCATTCTCATTAAGCGCAGACTCATATATTTCCTCAGCGAAAACAATGTACTGAGCAAATGTCAAATTCACTTTTTACCAAATGATCGTACAACAGACCACATATTCAACCTAACTGACAAACAAACAAACCAAAACAAAGGCAAAGTCTTCTCAAGCTTTGTTGATTTCAAAAAAGCCTTCGACCCAATTTGTATGAGGGTCTGCTATACAAATTAATTGTTACGCCCTGACCGTAGATTGCTTTGTATGTTTCTATTTTTAGTTTGGTCAGGGTGTGATGTGGGTGGGTATTCTATGTTGTAGGTCTAGGTTTTCTATTTCTATGTGTTTGGCCTGGTATGGTTCTCAATCAGAGGCAGCTGTCTATCGTTGTCTCTGATTGGTACTTAGGTAGCCTGTTTTCCCACTTGTGTTTGTGGGTGGTTATTTCCTGGTTAGTGTTTGTTGCACCTGTCAGAACTGTTCGTTGGTCGTTTTGTTGTTTTTGTTCGTGTATTCATTTTGATTAAAAGTATTATGGATACGTACCACGCTGCACTTTGGTCCTCCTATCCTTCTCCCGACGACTTTCGTTACATTAATGGAAAGTGGTGTTGGGGGAAAAACATATGATATTGTAAAATCCATGTACACAAACAACAAGTCTGTGGTTAAAATTGGCAAAAAACACAGACATTTCTTTCCACAGGGCCGTGGGGTGAGACAAGGATGCAGCTTAAGCCCCACCTTCTTCAACATATATATCAATGAATTGGCGAGGGCATTAGAACAGTCCACAGCACCCGGCCTCACCCTACTAGAATCTGAAGTCAAATGTCTACTGTTGATCTGGTGCTTCTGTCACCAACCAAGGAGGTCCTACAGCAGCACCTAGATCTTCTGCACAGATTCTGTCAGACCTGGGCCCTGATAGTAAATCTCAGTAAGACCAAAATAATTGCCATTTATGGGTGTGAGGTCTGGGGTCCGCTCACCAACCAGGAATTCACTAAATGTGACAAACACCAAATTGAGACTCTGCCTGCAGAATTCTGCAAAGATATCCTCTGTGTACAACGTAAAACACCAAATAACATGTGCAGAGCAGAATTAGACCGATACCTGCTAATTATCAAAATCCAGAAAGAGCCATTAAATTCTACAACCACCTAAAAGGAAGCGATTTCCAAACCTTCCATAACAAAGCCATCACCTACAGGGAGATGAACCTGGAGAAGAGTCCCCTAAGCAGCTGGTCCTGGGGCTCTGTTCACAAACACACCCCACACATCTATACCCAACCAAATCATGAGAAATCAAAAAGATACTTACTTCACAAATTGGAAAGCTTTGACTATGTACAGACTCAGTGAGCATAGCCTTGCTATTGAGAAAGGCCGCCGTAGTCAGACCTGGCTCTCAAGAGAAGACAGGCTTTGTGCACACTGCCCACAAAATGAGGTAGAATCTGAGCTGCACTTCCTAATCTCCTGCCAAATGTATGACCGTGTTAGAGACACATATTTCCCTCAGATTACACAGATCCACAAAGAATTCGAAAACAAACTCGATTTTGATAAACTCCCATATCTACTGGGTGAAATACCACAGTGTGCCATCACAGTAGCAAGATTTGTGACCTGTTGCCACAAGAAAAAGGCAGCCAGTGAAAACAAACACTATTGTAAATACAACCCATATTTATGTTTATTTATTTTCCCTTTTGTACTTTAACGATTTACACATCGTTACAACACTGTATATACAGTATACATAATTCGACATTTTAAATGTCTTTATTCTTTTGGAACTTCTGTAAGTGTAATGTTTACTGTTCATTTTTATTGTTTATTTCTCTTTTGTTTATTATCTACTTCACTTGCTTTGGCAATGTTAACATATGTTTCCCATGCAAATAAAGCCCCTTGAATTGAATTGAATTGAATGGAGAGAGAGAGCGAGCGAGAGGGAGAGAAAGAGAGAGAGATGAGAGAGAGAGTGAGAGGAGAGAGAGAGAGCCAGACAGTGTGTCTGGGTCAGTCAGAAATAGGGCAGGCTCCTTGCCTTTGAGGAAAACGGACCTTGTCTTTCACTTTCTGACACACATCATCTCTTCCTGTCTCTTGAAACACACACCATATCTTCCTGTCTCTTTGAACACACAGCATCTCTTCCTTTCTCTTTGAACACACATCTATTCCTGTCTCTTTGAACACACATCATCTCTTCCTGTCTCTTTAAACACACATTATCTCTTCCTGTCTCTTTGAACACACAGCATCTCTTCCTGTCTCTTTGAACAAACATCTCTTCCTGTCTCTTTGAACACACATCTATTCCTCTCTCTTTGAACACACATCTCTTCCTGCCTCTTTGAACACACAGCATCTCTTCCTTTCTCTTTGAACACACATCTCTTCCTGTCTCTTTGAACACACATCTCTTCCTGTCTCTTTGAACACACAACATCTCTTCCTGTCTCTTTGAACACACAGCATCTCTTCGAACACACAACATCTTTTCCCGACTCTTTGAACACACACCACCTCTTCCTGTCTCTTTGAACACAGCATCTCTTCCTGTTTCTTTGAAGAACATCAGCTCTAATCACATAGGCCTACGAAGTAGTTTTCATCACAAGAAAGTTTGAGATTATTAAAGAAAGAAAAGATTGGCACTTTGTGGGCAGATGGACTTCCCATCTGACTGAACTCCATGTTCCCCTGTTATCCGCTCAGACGGAGGAGAAGAAAAGAGACTGAACTCCATGTTCCCCTGTTATCTGCTCAGACGGAGGAGAAGAAAAGAGACTGAACTCCATGTTCCCCTGTTATCTGCTCAGACGGAGGAGAAGAAAAGAGACTGAACTCCATGTTCCCCTGTTATCTCCTCAGAAGGAGGAGAAGGAAAGAGACTGAACTCCATGTTCCCCCTGTTATCTGCTCAGACGGAGGAGAAGAAAAGAGACTGAACTCCATGTTCCCCTGTTATCTGCTCAGACAGAGGAGAAGGAAAAGAGACAGAACTCCATGTTCCCCTGTTATCTGCTCAGACGGAGGAGAAGAAAAGAGACTGAACTCCATGTTCCCCTCTTATCTGCTCAGACAGAGGAGAAGGAAAAGAGACAGAACTCCATGTTCCCCTGTTATCCGCTCAGACGGAGGAGAGGAAAAGAGACAGAACTCCATGTTCACCTGTTATCTGCTCAGACGGGAGGAGAAGGAAAGAGACTGAACTCCATGTTCCCTGTTATCTGCTCAGACGGAGGAGAAGAAAAGAGACTGAACTCCATGTTCCCCTGTTATCTGCTCAGACGGGAGGAGAAGGAAGAGACAGAACTCCATGTTCCCCTGTTATCTGCTCAGACGGAGGAGAAGAAAAGAGACTGAACTCCATGTTCCCCTGTTATCTGCTCAGACGGAGGAGAAGGAAAGAGACAGAACTCCATGTTCCCCTGTTATCCGCTCAGACGGAGGAGAGGAAAAGAGACTGAACTCCATGTTCCCCTGTTATCTGCTCAGACGGAGGAGAAGGAAAGAGACTGAACTCCATGTTCCCCTGTTATCTGCTCAGACGGAGGAGAAGGAAAGAGACTGAACTCCATGTTCCCCTGTTATCTGCTCAGACGGAGGAGAAGAAAAGAGACTGAACTCCATGTTCCCCTGTTATCTGTTCAGACGGAGGAGAAGGAAAGAGACTGAACTCCATGTTCCCCTGTTATCTGCTCAGACGGAGGAGAAGAAAAGAGACTGAACTCCATGTTCCCCTGTTATCTGCTCAGACGGAGGAGAAGGAAAGAGACTGAACTCCATGTTCCCC
>NC_092089.1:87010590-87181136 GCF_045679555.1 Salvelinus alpinus | reverse complement strand
GTAGACATTGTTAATGTTGTAAATTACTAATATAGCTGGAAATGGCTGATTTCTTATGGAATATCTACATAAGCACACAGAGGCCCATTATCAGCAACCATCACTCCTGTGTTCCAATGGCACATTGTGTTAGCTAATTCAAGTTTATTATTTTAAAAGGCTAATTGATCATTAGAAAACCCTTTTGCAATTATGTTAGCACAGCTGAAAACTGTTGTCCTGATTAAAGAAGCAATAAAACTGGCCTTCTTTAGACTAGTTGAGTATCTGGAGCATCAGCGTTTGTGGGTTCGATTACATGACCACAAACTTTTGAACGGTAGTGTATATGCAAAGATGAAGGAAGTTTTTTTCTCAAATGAAATTGTAAAAAAGTGAGGAAAGAAAATCTGATTTCTCGAATACTGCCGGTATACTGTATAGGGAATATACTGTGTACTGTGTTGATCATCATACCACTTCAGTTACTTATAATATTGTAATAAGCTAGTTTATTGAACATGCAAATTCTTTTTGGTTTAGAAAAAGCAGCAGAGCCTGTCATTATCGCTCTGGGAGCAACGTTGGCTTTAAGTGTGACTGTGATCGGTATCCTTGTCTGCACCAGAAATACAAGGCCAATTTGTGAACATTGTTATGGTGAGCTGTTTAGAATTGCAAATTGTAGATTGGCACAAATACATTTTTGGATATCTGTAGCCAAATGTCTTGCTTCTCTGGGAGTATCCTGTCATCGTTATGCTTGTTGCTTGTTTTCTCTCATGGAAAAAGTAGGTGCCTCTCAGCATATAGGACATGGCAGCTCAACAGTGGAACAGTTAAATAGCCAGGTAAATAAATGTGTTTGTATAACTTTGCTGCCCATTGATTTGGCTGTTACTTTTGTACTTTTTATTATTAAATATTGAATATCCCATTCAGAGTACAAAAAAAAGCCAACAGCAACGAGATGATGTAGGTGTAATTGCTCTAACAAATCTCAGTTATGACGCAGTGAGTTTATGCCATCACATATATGCTTTATGTTACCAGTATGGCAAAAACATATGATTATTCACAGGATGAAGATGCGGATACGTTGAACTATGCTGCATTGAATTTCTCTGAGAGGAAAACTAGAAGAGAAAGAAAGAAGAGAGAGACACCACAGGAGAGTGTGTACTCTGATGTCAGGTATTCAGACTGGGAGTGAAAATGTTTCAACTACGGTACTGAGTAGTGGGTCTAGTTAAGTCATTAATCTCTCAAATTTTTTATTTATTACAATAAATGTTGTGTTTTATCTTTCACATGAAAAGGTAACACAGCAGAACAGCAAAAATGGAAAAGAACACTGAAATGTCTGGAACTTGGAAATTCAATTTAAGACTAAATGAAACCTTAAAAGAAAATATTAATAGCATATGTATTTGTTTCCTAACCATTTATCTAGATACTGTAAATGCCTGATGTGTTTTAGCACATGAAAGCAGCATTTACATTTGCCTACACAAAGTAAGTTGTTTTTGTACCTTTATAATGTCCCGGCTTCATATTACCAGTTTTGTTGAATTGTCAGTCCGTAGAGGTTCCTAATATTTTTGCTTCTACTGTACTTTTTATCTGTGAACTTTCCTGTTCAATGTATAGCACCAGTGTACAATAAAACATGGAAACCTGTTCATATGTGGATAATCCTGATATTGGGTTCTGTCTTCTGTGAACGTTTCTAACAAATCATTCTTACATTTACATTTTTGCAGTTTTTGTTATGTTGATCTCATTATCAGTGTCACGCCCTGACTTTAGTTATATTTGCTTTCTTTATTATTTGGTTAGGTCAGGGTGTGACAAGGGTGGTTTGTTTAGTTTTTGTCTTGTCTAGGGTTTTTTGGTTATCTATGGGGATTTTGTATTGTCTATGGGTATGTAGGTTTATGGTGGCCTGAATGGGTTCCCAATCAGAGAAAGCTGTTTATCGTTGTCTCTGATTGGGGAGCCTATTTAGGTTGCCATTTTCCATGTTGGTTTTGTGGGTAGTTGTCCATGTTTAGTTGCCTGTGAGCACTACGTTGGCGTCACGTGTCGGTTGGTTGTTAATCGTTTTGTTGGCGACATCGTTAAATAAACAAGTATGTCCGCTCAAAACGCTGCGCCTTGGTCCACTCCTTTAAATGGCCGTGACAATCAGTGCACTTTCATTATCATTTCCCCGCCATTGTTTTTAACTTTTTTAGAATTAGCGAGGTTTAAGACATTCTTAGTTCTTAGCCACATATTTCTGTTCATTGAAGAAGTCTGTAATAAACAAAATGTAAAAATTCCTATCAAAGTACAATACTTAGTAACTCCAAATACTTTTTTGCATATCATCCCATTAAATTGTATGATACCTCAAAGTCGTAGCTGAGTAAATCATTCACATTGTCTTAAAAAGCCACATTTGTTTTTTCCTCATACTGGATGAACTAACATGGAATTAGGCCTACTCCTTCTTATCAACAATATTTAGATTGATAACAAACAATACAAAGAACGCTGCATAATGACATAACAGCTCTAATTAGGCAATTTATGGCTTCATTTAAACTCTACAGGCAGGTTTCCCAGATACAGATTATGCAAGATTGTACAGTAAGAATCGTGTTCAAGGACTATTCTCCAATGAAAATACTTTTAAATGCAAGACTAGACTGACTCTGTCTGGGAAACCGGACATCAAAAGATGATCAGTTGGTTTAAATGTTATCAATAGTCACTTTAAACAATGCCGCTTTAAATAATGTTTACATACGCTACATTACCCATCTCATATGTATATACTGTACTCTATTCCATCTACTGCATCTTGCCTATGCCGTTCGGCCATCGCTCATCCATATATTTGTATGTACATATTCTTATTCATTCCTTTACACTTGTGTGTATAAGGTACTTGTTGTGATATTGTTAGATTACTTGTTAGATATCACTGCATGGTCGGAACTAGAAGCACAAGCATTTCGTTACACTCGCATTAACATCTGCTAACCATGTGTATGTGACAAATACATTTCTTTTTATTTTATTTGATCATTTTTGTCAGCTACCTATACTGCACTCAGGATTGCAATGTGTGTGACTAGGCTGGAAAGATGAGCCATTAAAATGTTCTACCTTGCACAACACCAGAGAGGAAGAGGCCAAGCGAGAGGGTGCACTCACGTCAAAATCTGACCACACTCCAGTCTCCTTTTCACCTCATTTACCACCTGATTTACTTAACAAAATGCACATCTCAATAGGTAGTCCAGGTGTCCTCATGACATGGAACAAGTGGGGGGGGGTGAGCCTTTCCTCTTTTGTTCTCTATTGCTCCTCTACTGTTCCTCAAGCAGGGGAGTAGGCTGATGACATCAGAGGGCACCATCAAACCAACTCCTTGAATGGCCTACTCCAGTTTGCATTTGTGTCTAAAAAACAATATTTTGCTCAAAATATTGTTTTTTTACCCTTAAGTGTGTGTTTATTACTGTATTTATAAATGGGATATTGTAAAAAAAGAAAAGAGGAGGAAACCAATTATTGGATATTGTAAGAAATAAGAAACGTTAACAAATAGTTGGACAACGTCTTTAAGGGACTCAGACTCCTGTCTTTACTCCACCATCCAAGCACACACTCCTCCTTCTCATAGTCCATGGCTCGTCGAGGGCCGCATCAAGAAAATCAAACGTCCCGTGGCTTTGTTTTTTAAAAACCCTTTATAATAAAGCCATAATAACATTTGCAATGTGATATAGGCTACAGTTGAGCAGAGACGTTTTTGCGATATCCATACAGGGGGAACACTTGTTAACAGGTTCCGCGAAAACATTTGTCTTTAAAAACTGATTTCATGCAATTCTAAATAATTTACATGATAGAAGACATTAGCTGAATCGTTTTTAATAGCACACTAATGACCGAAATGAGTGGCTACTCTGACACTGACACACTGAGCTCAATCTGGTCTTGAATTCAAACAAACAATAGCCCAGGCCAATGAAGTGACACTCAAATTGTATATATATATATGTAATAGTCTACAGTAGGTTACTAAATACCATTGACAGGGGCACACTGACTCACGGGCTCACCTAATGATGAGGATGAAGCCATAGGCTACTACTCAAGGTGATGGCCGATGCGCGCGTTGTGGGAATAGCCTATCTAAAGATGAGCTACTTTGGAAAACAGTGCTGTTGTTCGCTACAAATTGGGAGTTGTTGAGATTTTTTTCCTTTTATTCTAAAGACAGATTAGTGTTCTCTTTTCAGCAGTAGAAATTTGCTTTCCAAACTGTATATTTTTCCCGCAATTGTATATTGAAATTTGCAAAAAGCAAACAGACAACCACATCCAACCATAGAAATATAATCCATAGAAGGCAGGTCCGAATTCAAGTCAGGACTGGCAGCCAGTGCTAGTGTACCCATCAGTTTCATAGTGAAATTGCCAGGGTAAGAGGTTCCAAAACCTATGGATTATATGTCTATGGCCACAACACAACATTGCCTCGTGGGTCCCATGTGGGCTTTGGCCCAGCCGCTGACTTACATTATTGTCCAGTCAAATGTATTTATTATGCAGTTCATTTTATTTTATTAAACAGTTATCCAATCAATGGGGACAAGTCAGGAAAACAGGTCTGAAACAATTTACTGTATATCGGCACACTGTATATTGCCAGCCTATCTGTAGGTTCTGTGCTAAACTGCTCCACAAACACATAATGTGATGCCGCAGCTAGGGACAATGACACGTATACACACTCGTAGCTGCACATATACAGTGGGGCAAAAAAGTATTTAGTCAGCCACCAATTGTGCAAGTTCTCCCACATAAAAAGATGAGAGAGGCCTGTAATTTTCATCATAGGTACACTTCAACTATGACAGACAAAATGAGAAAAAAAAATCCAGAAAATCACATTGCAGGATTTTTAATGAATTTATTTGCAAATTATGGTGGAAAATAAGTATTTGGTCAATAACAAAAGTTTATCTCAAAACTTTGTTATATACCCTTTGTTGGCATTGACAGAGGTCAAACGTTTTCTGTAAGTCTTCACAAGGTTTTCACACACTGTTGCTGGTATTTTGGCCCATTCCTCCATGCAGATCTCCTCTAGAGCAGTGATGTTTTGGGGCTGTTGCTGGGCAACACAGACTTTCAACTCCCTCCAAAGATTTTCTATGGCGTTGACATCTGGAGACTGGCTAGGCCACTCCAGGACCTTGAAATGCTTCTTACGAAGCCACTCCTTTGTTGCCCGGGCGGTGTATTTGGGATCATTGTCATGCTGAAAGACCCAGCCACGTTTCATCTTCAATGCCCTTGCTGATGGAAGGAGGTTTTCACTCAAAATCTCACGATACATGGCCCCATTCATTCTTTCCTTTACACGGATCAGTCGTCCTGGTCCCTTTGCAGAAAAACAGCCCCAAAGCATGATGTTTCCACCCCCATGCTTCACAGTAGGTATGGTGTTCTTTGGATGCAACTCAGCATTCTTTGTCCTCCAAACATGACGAGTTGAGTTTTTACCAAAAAGTTATATTTTGGTTTCATCTGACCATATGACATTCTCCCAATCTTCTTCTGGATCATCCAAATGCTCTCTAGCAAACTTCAGACGGGCCTGGACATGTGCTGGCTTAAGCAGGGGGACACGTCTGGCACTGCAGGATTTGAGTCCCTGGCGGCGTAGTGTGTTACTGATGGTAGGCTTTGTTACTTTGGTCCCAGCTCTCTGCAGGTCATTCACTAGGTCCCCCCGTGTGGTTCTGGGATTTTTGCTCACCGTTCTTGTGATCATTTTGACCCCACGGGGTGAGATCTTGCGTGGAGCCCCAGATCGAGGGAGATTATCAGTGGTCTTGTATGTCTTTCATTTCCTAATAATTGCTCCCACAGTTGATTTCTTCAAACCAAGCTGCTTACCTATTGCAGATTTAGTCTTCCCAGCCTGGTGCAGGTCTACAATTTTGTTTCTGGTGTCCTTTGACAGCTCTTTGGTCTTGGCCATAGTGGAGTTTGGAGTGTGACTGTTTGAGGTTGTGGACAGGTGTCTTTTATACTGATAACAAGTTCAAACAGGTGCCATTAATACAGGTAACGAGTGGAGGACAGAGGAGCCTCTTAAAGAATAAGTTACAGGTCTGTGAGAGCCAGAAATCTTGCTTGTTTGTAGGTGACCAAATACTTATTTTCCACCATAATTTGCTAATAAATTCATAAAAAATCCTACAATGTGATATTCTGGATTTGTTTTTCTCAATTTGTCTGTCATAGTTGAAGTGTACCTATGATGAAAATTACAGGCCTCTCTCATCTTCTTAAGTGGGAGAACTTGCACAATTGGTGGCTGACTAAATACTTTTTTGCCCCACTGTATCTTTTTTAAAGGCATGGAACTATATTTAACTATCAATTATGTTATAGTCCTTTCAAATACACTACATGACCGAAACTATGTGAACACCTGCTAGGCAATGTTAATATGGAGTTGGTCACCCTTTGCTGCTATAACAGCCTCCACTCTTCTGGGAAGGAGTTACACTAGATGTCGGAACATTGCTGCTCGTACTTGCTTTCATTCAGCCACAAGAGCATTGGTGAGGTCGGGCACTGATGTTGGGGGATTAGGCATGGCACGCAGTTGGCGTTGCAATTCATCCCAAAGGTGTTCGATGAGCATGAGGTCAGGGCTTCTTGCAGGCCAGTCAAGTTCTTCAACACTGATCTCGACAAACCGTTTTTGTATGGACCTCACTTTGTGCACGGGGCATTGTCATGCTAAAACAGCAAAAGGCCTTCCCCAAACTGTTGCCACAAAGTTGGAAAAACAGATTTGCCCAGACTGTCATTGTATGCTGTAACGTTAATATTTCCCTTCACTGGAACTAAGGGGCCTAGCCATAACCAGGAAAACAGCCCCAGACCATTATTCCTCCTCTACCAAACTGTTTCACTTTGCACAATGCATTGGGGGCAGTTAGCGTTCTCCTGGCATCCGCCAAACCCAGAATCGTTCGTCGGACTTGCAGATGGTGAAGCGTGATTCATCACTCCAGAGAACGTGTTTCCACAGCTCCAGAATCCAATGGCGGCGAGCTTTACACCACTCCAGCCTACGCTTGGCATTGCACATGGTGATCTTAGGCTTGTGTGCGGCTGCTCGGCCATTGTGCTGATGTTGCTTCCAGAGGCAGTTTGGAACTCGGTAGTGAGTGTTGCAACCGTGACAGACAATTTTTACCTGCTACGCACTTCAGCACTCAACAGTCCCGTTCTGTAGGCTTGTGCGGCCTACCACTTCACAGCTGAGCAGTTGTTGCTCTTAGATGTTTCTACTTCACAATAACAGCACTGACAGTTGACCGGGGCAGCTCTAACAGGGCAGAAATTTGACAAACTGACTTGTTGGAAAGGTGGCATCCTAAGACGGTGCCACGCAGGCTCTTTAGTAAGGCCATTCTACTGCCAATATTTGTCTATGGAGATTGCATGGCTGTGTGCTCAATTTTTTACACCTGTCAGCAACGTGTGTGGCTGAAATAGCCAAATTCACTCATTTGAATAGGGGTATTACTTCTAACACAGAAATAGGTTACCATCCAACAGACATTCCCATCATGATGGATAAATTCACGACTCCACTTGTTTAATCTTGTCCTTACTACACATTTGCACTGACTGATCAACATTGCAAGATTCTTTTCAGTGTTCCCAAAATTCCTCAAGAACCCATCCACATGTAACATGTAGCCAGGGTTGTGCAGGGGAGTCCTCAGCAAAATAAGTACTTTGATAAATGTATCTGTACACACAGGAAATGTAATTGACTTAGTGTAGTTTAGCTGTTTTTATGTAAAACCATCCTCCCATCACCTTAGAATAGAACGAGTAATGTCTATGAAATATATCTGTAGTAGTCAGGAAAATACATTTTGTAAGAAAAAACACTAGAACTTTATTTGAAGCGGAAATGTATTTTTAGATACATTTAGCATATGAAAATGTTGTGTATTATATAGCAATAACGACCGAGGCGGCCAGAGTACCTTAGTGCTATTATAAATTTGTTACCAACATGAAATGCTGTTTCAGCCAATCAACTACACAGTTTATAATGTTGTATAATCACCGTTCGGTTTAAAAAACATGGGAATTAAACACAAAGACTGAGTCTGAAAATAGAAGGAAATTCACATGAGAAATAACATAGAGACAGGTTGCTTAAGATTCAAACCTTCTCAAACAGCCTAAGACAGAGATGTTCCACCATTTATGTGATTTATACTGTATATTAAGAACTGGGAGCGAAGGCAACACTGCTGAACTGGGAAGGAAGGCCACACTGCTGAACTGGGAAGGAAGGCAACACTGCTGAACTGGGAAGGAAGGCAACACTGCTGAACTGGGAAGGAAGGCAACACTGCTGAACTGGGAAGGAAGGCAACACTGCTGAACTGGGAAGGAAGGCAACACTGCTGAACTGGGAAGGAAGGCAACACTGCTGAACTAGGAAGGAAGGCAACACTGCTGAACTGGGAAGGAAGGCAACACTGCTGAACTGGGAAGGAAGGCAACACTGCTGAACTGGGAAGGAAGGCAACACTGCTGAACTGGGAAGGAAGGCAACACTGCTGAACTGGGAAGGAAGGCAACACTGCTGAACTGGGAAGGAAGGCAACACTGTATATTAAGAACTTGGGGAGAAGTCAACACTAACACTGACTGCTATGATTCTCAATATTTAACACTACTGCCATCTCTTGGTAAGAGGAGGCATGACATTTGGAAGAAGAAATTGTTAATTGATAATATTCAGACCGTGACAGAAAGAGTGTAAATAGAGTGTGATGATGATATCAACACTATATGATAATGAGTACATTACCAATTTGTTTGAGAAAACAACATTCAAATCTATTTCAGCATAATCCTAATGAACAACACTTTTACCACTAGTTATTACCTATTGTAACAAGCAACAGCAATGAGCTTCAGCAAAGAACTATGTCACACATAAATCACACTATTCTGACAGAAACATAATTTTAGAAACAATGGCAACAAAATGTAAGATCTATTTGCTGGAAGTTTAGCATTGAATTAGTCAGTTTCAGTCTCAACCAAAGCTGTTCACATCAGAGTAGACACTCTCTCCGCCCATCGCGTCACTCTTGGCCTTGGCTGGAGTTGTGTTTTGAGGGAAAGACAGGTCAGAGTACTGCAGCATGTCCTCACCGTTTCCCTGAGAAGAAAAATAACACAGACAAACAATTAGAACATCTATATTAAATCTAAGATTTATCTGAATTATACTTTATTCTGCACTTTATTGATTATTGAATATATCTGATTAATGATCTATACTTATGCCTTGGTCTTAGCTACTGTCAAAACGTAATAATGTCTCTTGAATAGTTGTGATGATTGCATGGCCAGTAGTTAATTACAATTAAGATCAAATAATTTCATACCTGATCGCTTTGCTGATCGAAACTGGAAACTTCACCACCGGATTGAAGTGGGATGGTTCCTGCTTCAGGAAGAATACATCAAATTACTAGCTTTGATCAGTTAATTACCATTTCTGATCAAACAAGCAAGTATTTATCTCAATTAAGGCAGGGTGAACAAAACATACAGAAAATAACTACATAACTATGCAGTGTAATAATATGCCAAATTACAGGAAACACATTAATATAATGTGATTTAATTCATTTTGCCCATGGGGATGTCCAAATACTTACAGCCATGAATCTGATTATTTAATACCAAACTAAAAATGAAAACATATATACAAATCAACCAAATGCTTCTTAGAAAAAAACATTATAATCACAATTGACTTACCATTACAACAGTCACAGATCTTCTTATTCTTCCTTGTGTACATGAGGTAGATTATCAGAACGATACACATTAACAGTGCTTCCCCGAGGATGAATGTTACTGGAATCAGCACATTCCTTCTGGGGTTTTCTGTTCACGTGGAAGACAAGAAAGCAGTCAGAAGTTAATCCCATCATCATATGGAATGCATATTCAGAAATACTGAAAATCTAGTGTTCTTCACAATAATTTCATTATGTACTGTATATCAAGTTAGTAAATGACTGTTCAACAGGGCCAAACACGTTAGCTGATATTAAATAAGTATCAGTTACCCTTCATCACCTACCATCATCAACTTTTGTTCCATTACAGTCTCTTGTTTTGACTGTGTCAGACACTGATGTGGACTCTGAGCCTACCAAATACATTTGTTTTTAATTTATTCCAAATGTAAAAGTATTTCAATCCAATATCTTCCTATCAACAATGTTTTTTGTGAAGTGGGAAAAAAGCAACAAAGATACTTTTCAAAGGGACAAAAGTAAAACAGCATTAGTTTCAATTACTGTTATTATAGACAGGACTCAATAGTCTTACTATGTGCTTAAGAAAACTTAAAGAACACAAGTTGAAGTCATATAATCAAATGAGTTAACTAGTGGTTCTTAACTAGCGAAAAGATCATTCATAATTACTGTTGACAATAACAAGGGATGCATTTCCAAATTTCACTTTTTCTGTGTACATGGCTGCTCAATAGTATATAGCTGAATAAATTAGCTTTTCCTCTGAAATAAGCACATTCAATTATTTTAGCTCATGTATTACATTGATATGCTGCGGAGTTGTAAACCTTTCCTTGTATGTCACATCACTTGAACTTGTATTGTACATTGCAATGACTTCAGTGTACTTTCTAATAACATGTTTAAACCAGAAGTTGGATAGCAACTTTTCAGTTAGTTGGACTCATTCAAGGGTCAAACGCTCCCCAAGCTTAACGGTCACTGTATGGAGATGGTCAGTGACAGAATCTGTTGGAGAAACATAAAATACTACACTTGTTGAACTTAACTGAAAATGTGTTAATTATTTATGAACACACCAATAATGAAAATTAGAAATGATAATGAAGCATTGGGTCATACTTACAGACTGTGTTGACCAAAAGGATAAATACACAGGATCGGATCATCTTTGCAGCTTCAGACTACTAAAGAAACCAATACACAGGGCTGGATCACTTCTGCAGCTAGTAAAGAAACCCCCATTTGAATTGTTTTGCTGTACTAAGGAGAGGTTGGCTAAATTTATTAGCCATTTTGATTGGTTGTCTCAGGTTAGATGGTCTGTGAAAGGCCAACGTCATCCACAAGACATATTGCTATATTGGGCTCAGAAATGTTATGCAAGTTGGTTGATATGAAGCACCTTTTTGTCATATGTGTGGACCTTTTATAGGCCCAGTTTATGGCTAGTGAAGAGAACAATCCATGGAAAACGTAAAACATGACAGAGATGGAACCATGCAAAGCTACCAATGATGCTAGGTACAGAACATTTTAGTCTGTCTTATTTTATGAGGAAACCTCTAAGCAAGCTATTTAATTTCATTATCAACTACAGTGTGTCACATTCACATTATTGTCACTAACATCTATAGGACAGTCACATGGCTAACATTTATAGATCTAGCGTTCACTGCAGGTTCAATATTTTCTATTTCAGGAGACTTGTTGTCATCTTGTCCGAGATGTAGTTTTTAGAGTATAAATATACAATGTGGTTGTGTGTTCAGAGATGGACAGATATGTGGAGGGCAGGTTTACCAGACCACAGACAGCAACTTAAAAGTGAGACACTAACTTCAACGTTCAGATAAATGTGTGCCAAGTTCACACAACCATTATTGTTGACATTTTGTAGTTAAAACCTTGTTTTGCTTGACAGAAGAAACTGAAACTATTTGGCGAACAGGGTAACCTTTGGTATAACAAATATTGGAGAAATACAATATTTGATTTAACTGAAGAGCCTGTGTGAAATAAATGTTTTATACAGCAAAATACATGTCTTACAATAGCTGCATTGTCTTTTGTGTTCACAGGTAGATTATAAGGTAATTCTTTACAGGATCTAATATAGAGTCAAGCTGTATCCAGGCCGTGATTGGGAGTCCCATAGGGCGGCCCACAAATGGCCCAACGACGTCTGGGTTTGGCCGGTGTAGGCTGTACTTGTAAATAAGAATTTGTTCTTAACTGACTTGCCTAGTTAAATAAAGGTGAAATAAAAATAAATATATTAAAAAGCTGGCATTGCTACACATTGTTGGTAATAAATCATCAGTGACTTTGTTTGAAGATGTGAAACATGATTTATTCCTCATTAGCAGAACATCACTGCTATCATGTGGCTACAGAATTAACAGAATCTAATCAGAAAACAAAACTGTGCTTTTTGGTCTTCATTTAAGGTTAGCGTTAGGTATAAGGTTAGCAGTTTGTTTAAGGTTAGCGTTAAGGTTAGGTTTAAAATCAGATTTTAAGAAGATAAGTTGTAGAAAGAGGTGGCAGGGTTTATGACTTTCTGGTTGTGGTAACTACTGACGACCCAGAAAAGGGAATCAAGTACAGCAGAAGTTATATTTTCCTGCAATCGAAACAACTACAATAAGGGAAGAAACATGCAGTAAAAAAATAAATCAATGGAACAAGAGTTTGAGGATGAGGTCATGGTAGGGCCTCCACACAAAGACTCTATTAAACACAACACAAATCTACCTGGGATGTATACTTTTATACTTTATGGTTGAAGTGGTAGGTTGAATTGTTTGGATGATAACAATGTTGTCTTATGCTTTTGATTTAAGTTTATAAAAAGAAGAAATTGTGAAATATCTCATTTGCAAGAGATTTTTTGTTGTTGAGCAAACTCATATCAAACTTTTCAGGGGATTTGGAGGAAAACCTTTTTCAATCAAGCATAAAGCTAATTGTAACATGTGGAAGTTCAGTTTTCAGTAAGGTAGGCCTAACACAGCTGTACTTTTGTTTGGAATTCATCCAAGTTTGTTTACATTCCAGTTTAAAATAAAGTAATGAGCATTCAGCCTAAAAATAGTAGCAAAGTCGCACTAGTAGTAGTTGTAGTAGTAGTCATAGTAACAGTAGTAGTAGTAGTATTAGTAGTAGTAGTAGTAGTTGTTGTAGTAGTAGCAGCAGCAGTATTTGTAGTAGTAGTGGTAGTAGTAAAAGTAGCAGTTGATTTTATTTTCTATTTGCAGTCATAGACTGAATTGCACACCAATTTACAATCATAGAATATCAAAAGTAAAATACCAAACTAGCACAATTGGCCAAGCGTCGTCCGGGTTTGGCCTGTGTAGGCCGTCATTGTAAATAAGAATTTGTTCTTAACTGACTTGCCTAGTTAAATAATGGTGAAATAAAAATAAATAAATTAAAAAGCTGGCATTGCTACACATTGTGGGTAATAAATCATCAGTGACTTTGTTTGAAGATGTGAAACATGATTTATTCCTCATTAGCAGAACATCACTGCCATCATGTGGCTACAGAATTAACAGAATCTAATCAGAAAACAAAACTGTGCTTTTTGGTCTTCATTTAAGGTTAGCGTTAGGTATAAGGTTAGCAGTTTGGTTAAGGTTAGCGTTAAAGTTAGGTTTAAAATCAGATTTTAAGAAGATAAGTTGTAGAAAGAGGTGGCAGGGTTTATGACTTTCTGGTTGTGGTAACTACTGACGACCCAGAAAAGGGAATCAAGTACAGCAGAAGTTATATTTTCCTGCAATCGAAACAACTACAATAAGGGAAGAAACATGCAGTAAAAAAATAAATCAATGGAACAAGAGTTTGAGGATGAGGTCATTGTAGGGCCTCCACACAAAGACTCTATTAAACACAACACAAATCTACCTGGGATGTATACTTTTATACTTTATGGTTGAAGTGGTAGGTTGAATTGTTTGGATGATAACAATGTTGTCTTATGCTTTTGATTTAAGTTTATAAAAATAAGAAATTGTGAAATATCTCATTTGCAAGAGTTTTTTGTTGTTGAGCAAACTCACATCAAACTAATCAGGGGATTTGGAGGAAAACCTTTTTCAATCAAGCATAAAGCTAATTGTAAGATGTGGAAGTTCAGTTTTCAGTAAGGTAGGCCTACTGATGATGATAAAATCTTGAAGCCCATTCAAAACAGTATGGGACTTGATCCAGGAAGTATGTGGAAACCCCTTCAAGTAAATGGATTCGGCTATTTCAACCACACCAATTGCTGACAGGTGTATAAAATCAAGCACACAGCCATGCAATCTCCATACACAGTAAGAGGTCGCTCCATACACTGCCAGGTCGCAGTTGTAAATGAGAACTTGTTCTCAACTAGCCTACCTGGTTAAATAAAGGTGACATAAAAACACAAACATTGGCAGTAGAATGGCCCGTACTGAAGAGCTCAGTGACTTTCAACGTGGCACCGTTATAGAATGCCACCTTTCCAACAAGTTAGTTTGTCACATTTCTGCAAATTTCTGAATAACTGTTCGTTGGGAGCTTCATGAAATGGGTTTCCATGGCCGAGTAGCCGCACACAGATCACCGTGCACAATGCCAATCATCGGCTGGAGTGGTGTAAAGCTCGATTGGACATCTGGAGTAATGAATCACGTTTCACCATCTGGCAGACCGATAGACAAATCTGGGTTTGAGCGGATGCCAGGATAATGCTACCTGCCCGAATGCATAGTGCCAACTGTAACATTTGGTGGAGGAGGAATAATGGTCTGGGGCTGTTATTCATTGTTCGGGCTAGGCCCCTTAGTTACAGTGAAGGGAAATCTTAACGCTACCGCATACAATGACATTCTAGACAATTCTATGGTTCCAACTCTGTCGCAACAGTTTGCGGAAAGCCCTTTTCTGGCCCCCATGCACAAAGCGAGGTCCATACAGAAATGGTTTGTCGATATCGGTGTGGAATAACTTGACTGGCCTGCACAGAGCCCTGATCTCAACTCCATCGAACACCTTTGGGATGAATTGGAACACCGACTGTGAGCCAGGCCTAATCCCCCAACATCAGTTCCCGACCTTAATAATGATCTTGTGCCTGAATGGAAGCAAGTCCCCGCAGCAATGTTCCAACATCTAGTGGAAAGTCTTCCCAGAAGAGTGGAGAAGCAAAGGGGTGAACAACTCCATATTAATGCCCATGATTTTGGAATTAGATTAGTGTCCACATACTTTTGGCTATGTAGTGTACGTTACTACTATATCTTTCACTAAATGTGTATGTATACCCGCAGCATTTCATAGCAAATGTATTGTCCTTGCCTCAAACTGTGGGATATTTAGCTTCAAAATTGTGAAATATGTTGCTGTAAAGTTAACACTGTTTTGTGTCTCAAATAATCTCACATACTGCATATCCACAGCACCACGCAAACAACACAACACAAAAACAAAACTCCCACTATGCAAGACATTCCCCAAGGTGATCACATTTTCTCAAACACTTCTGGTTTGTGTTTAACTTTCAAATACACACAATCCAACGGTATGTAGCTAGATAGTTCAGTCCTACAGTTTGTTATTGATGGTGAATATGAGCTTTCCAATTGATGGCTATACATTTTTTTTGCAGCAGTTAGACTTAGATTACAAAATATTCTCTGATATTAAACACCAATTTTTACATTTTCCAACAGACATAGTCACGGAGATGGATGGATATGAATTCCTAGACACAATGAAATGATGGGTCATACATTATCCCAAAATGGTGTCAGTTTACCACAGGACTACAGCATATGTAATACGGTTCCTTTGGGCTTTTGCATCTTCAACAGAGATGTGACACTGCTGGGTGCATTACATTCATTCTGGCAGGAGTGTAGTAAGTGCTATGAATTATCTTAAATTGCAGTATATGTCTTAAATTGTAGGAGCAGGTTTGAACATTTTCACATATCTGTGACTAATGATTCTCCTTAATTTCAACCTTATAGGTCCTGAACCATCATGTAGAGTTTCAATCAACCCTTGATGTAACTTGGCAATCAATTTATTTGGCGTAGCAGCTTCTTTCAAAATGTAGGTTCATCCAGATTCTGTAGAAGCGATTAAATAAGATTTCTGATTTGTAAGATATTATAGAAATCGGCCTTGGATAAATCTTTTTTTTTATGGATTGAATGACAGTAGAGATCCATCATAGTACACATGTAAAAAATTAATGATACCACTTTGGAACCAGGACTTAATAAAGGTGTTGTCATTAAACACTGGAGGTAAGGTTGGTTTAATCCAAATAGTGGTGCCTGGCGATGTTTGCTTCTTTCCACCTCATGAATTCTTTTAGATTCTCCCAAATACGAATGGAATTGAGAATCATTGGATTGTCCGTTTTTTCTTCAACACCTTCAACACCCGATGTAGTGAATATATTTTAGATCATACGGTATTACATTTATGGCTTGGATACTCCTCCATGCACAAGGACAGTCTGCTGTCCATTGTTTAAGCGAACGCTGCTGTCCAAGACCTCCAGCTTTATAGGCTAATCTGACACTTGAGGTCTTTCCATTCAAAATTTTTTTTTAGAGCAGGTCATTTGTTTTATTTAAAACGTTGGAAGGATTTGAAACTGGTAAGGCTCGGAATATATACATCAAACTTGCTAATATATTCATGTTGTGTCACGTTCCTGACCTTATTTCCTTTGTTAGTCTTTGTTTAGTTGGTCAGGACGTGAGCTGGGTGGGCATTCTATGTTTTGTGTTTCTATGTTGGGTTTGTTGTTTGGCCTAATATGGTTCTCAATCAGAGGCAGGTGTTTGTCATTGTCTCTGATTGGGAACCATATTAAGGTAGCCTGTTTTCACTGTTGGTTTGTGGGTGATTGTTCCTGTTCGTGCATTCATGTGTTTTATGTTCTCTAGTTCAGGACTGTAGCTTCGTTGGTTTTCGTTTGTTTATTGTTTTGCTCGTATTGAAGAAGTATTCTAATAAATATGGATACATACCACGCTGCACTTTGGTCCTCCTCTCCTTCTACCGACGAAAGTCGTTACATGTTGATTATGTTGACCCTACCTTACATAGAAATAGGGAGTGTCAGGTTCTGACCATAGTTCTTGTGTGTTTTGCTTGTTTTAGTGTTGGTCAGGACGTGAGCTGGGTGGGCATTCTATGTTGTGTGTCTAGTTTGTCTGTTTCTATGTTTGGCCTAATATGGTTCTCAATCAGAGGCAGATGTTTTGTGTTGTCTCTGATTGGGAATCATATATAGGTGGCTTGTTTTGTGTTGGGGTTTGTGGGTGGTTGTTTCCTGTCTCTGTGTTTTCTCTGCACCAGATAGGGCTGTTTCGGTTTGCCACGTTTGTTATTTTGTTAGTTGTAAGTGTTCACAGTTTCGTCTTGTTTATTAAAGTCGTGTTGAACACGAGCTACGCTGCGTCTTGGTCCGATCCCTGCTACACCTCTTCAGACGAAGAGGAGGAAGGCTGCCGTTACAGGGAGAGATCTCCATCTCTGAACATCAGATTCAATATTATCTATTAAAGGAAAATAATTGATTTTATACGCCTCCTCCAGATTTCAAGATATCAGTACACCGAGATTTTTAATGTGTCTTTGTTCACTTCCACTTAAATTTACTTTCCATAGAAATTTAAGCTCAATTGACTTTGAATCCTGCTACAGCACCATATGTGTCCAACAGTAGTAAAAATAAGTGACAGAGAATGTTCTGGTTCCGATAAATAAATTAAAATGTCATCTGAATACAATATCAAATGTTGATCTCCACCAAGCTCTATGCCTCGGATTGAGCCATGAGTTATAATTATTGATGCTAGGGTCATCCCTGTCTTGTCCCTTTTGAAAACTTAAATTATTCAGAGATCTGTCCATTGTTCATATAGATGCTTCAGGGGATGTGTATAATAGCTCAATACAGGAAATAAATACTGGACCAAAACCAAACTTTTTTAAGACGGCCACCAAACATGCCCATTTTACCCTATCGAATGCTTTTTCAGCATCTGTTGATACTGCCACTTTGGGAGCGTTCTAGTTCTATGTATGATGGATTATATTGAAAAAACTGAGGAGATTGTCTGTCCTGTTCCGTATAAACCCTGTTTGATCTGAGTGAATCGACTTTTGTATTACTGTTTCTATGCGAAATCTTTGTTTTTAAGTAGGCTGATTATAGCCAAACATAGTGACTGGGGAAGTTCATTTTTCTATAGAGCTGCTGTGAGCATAAGTAACATAGGCTTTAGTAATATTGGGGAAAAAGTGTCTATAAAATTCCGCTGGGAATCCATCATTACCAGGAGATTTCCCATTTTGTAGATTATTGATGGCTTCCAACAATTCACCTGGGGTAATGTTTCTATCCATATTCATTTTCTCTGGTTCACTTCTAAATGGTAAAATGGCCCTACTAATGCTGCAATATGTAACTTTTTAGGTGACCTGACCAAATTCACATGGAAATAGATCTGTCATTCTCATTGAAAGAAAGTTTAAGAATTGGTAGATTTGCTCTATGTGCGCTATTTCCAGTGGCGACCCCTCATTCATGTCAGGTGGGGCAGAGCCCATATAGTACCAGTCAGAAGTTTGAACACGCCTACTCATTCCAGGGTTTTTCTACATTTTTACTATTTTCTACATTGTAGAATAATTGTGAACACATCAAAACTATGAATGAACACATATGGAATCATGTAGTAACTAAAAAAGTGATATAAAATATATTTTCATTTGTTTATTTGAGATTCTTCAAAGTAGTCCCCCTTTGCATTGATGACAACATTGCACACTATTGGCATTCTCTCAACCAGCTTCACCTGGAATGGTTTTCCAACATTCTTGAAGGAGTTCCCACATATGCTGAGCACTTGTTGGCTGCTTTTCCCTCACTCATTCACATGCAACACCATGGGTCAGAAAAGATTGAATACATTTGCCATGTTGTCAAGCCAGCATGATTTCTGCCGCGTTCAAAACTACTGGAAACTTGGAACTGGGAAATCTCAGACTTCAGTGAATTCAAGACAACTTGGAACTAACAAAAAAATAGCTCTGACTGGGAAAATACACTTTGAATGGTCATCCAACTCGGAATTGCAAGTCGGGAATTCAGGCCTATTTCTAGAGCTCCGACCTGAAGATCACTGACGTCATGATCCAACCTTGTTTTTTTGATTTCCCACTTGTCTTGAAAGCACCACAAATCCAGAGAATGCCAGACCTTGATGACAACGTTTCATGACAACATTTCCCGACAAGAAGGACCCTAGCGCCAACTTACTGTTCAAGCGAGCACAGGACAGCTGTGAGTCCAAAACATCTTGTATGCTGTTGCATAGATGATGTAATATGCCAGGGAGATATGTATACTGTAGCTAAGAAAGTAATGCTAAGTGTATGTTGTGTAGTAAGCTGTTAGTAGCCCATGTTCCTCACCCTAATATTTTGGTCCCTATCCACCTCATAACTTAGTCTACTGTTCTGACTTGGTGGTGTACATGTAGCCTATAACCTGTTTTAGAGAAATGTCATCATCAAATATTGTAAGAGCTTTCATTTTCTGCTTATATGCCCCGTTTATTTATCCAACAGTTCCGACTTGGTGTACAGGGAGAATATTGTTAGAACGGCCCATGTTCTAAATTCTACAGCTGTACATTTGAAAAGTGCTGAACAAATAGTTATATTGACTACGTTCGTCTTAGCTCGCTGATTAATGTCTTAATCAAAATTATGGATTGCCTCTTCTCCGCTTATCGTTCCCTTATACCATAGTTTGTACATCTCAATTGTCAGTAGAAACCACATATGTTTAAGCAAGTCAGCCATATCAGCTATGTTTTTTAAAAAGGCAGTAAATGAGGATGAATTATTTTTTTTGCTGCCAGACAAAACTCCATAGCCAGATGTAGCAGTGGTAAGGATTCACTCCATGGTGCTGAAAAGAAAGCTCTGCTGTTGGGACAGCTTTATGTACTCCCTAACAGTTTGTGGACACCGTTTGTCACTGTTAAATGTATTTGACCTTTCTTTAAATAGGCAAGTCAGTTAAGAACAAATTCTTATTTATAATGACAGACTACACCAGGCAAATCCAGACAACACTGGGCCAATTGTGCAGCACCCTATGGGACTCCCATCACAGCCAGGTATGATACAGCCTGGATTCGAACCAGGGTGTCTGTAGTGATACTTCTAGCACTGAGATGCAGTGCCTTAGACCGCTGAGTCACTTGGGAGCCAAATGTATTGTTTAGTGTTTTGTTATGTAGTGGCTTTGCTGGAATGCATCTAAAACAAGTTGGGGGAGTTTGCCCCACCAAGATTTACATGCTAAAATTGCCACTGGCTATTTCTATGCTCCCCGATCTTAAATTTGTTTTTTTTCATCTTTTACTTTCGATTTTGTACACCAGCTTTAACCTCTTGTGGCTGAAGGGGCAGTATTGAGTAGCTTGGATGAAAGGTGCCCAGAGTAAACGGCCTGCTCCTCAATCATAGTTGCTAATATATGCATAGTATTATTCGTATTGGATAGAAAACACTCTGAAGTTTCTAAAACTGTTTGAATTATGTCTGTGAGTATAACAGAACTCATATGGCAGGCAAAAACCTGAGAAAAAATCCAAACAGGAAGTGGAAATTCTGAGGCTGGTCGAGTTTCAACCAAGATCCTATTGAAATCACAGCGAGATATGGATGAGTTTGCACTTCCTGCGGCTTCCACTAGATGTCAACAGTCTGTAGAACTTTGTCTGATGACTCTACTGTGAAGGGGGGCCGAAGGAGACAGGAATGAGTCACCACTGCCATGAGGTGACCATTCTTTGACCATGCGCGTTCACATGAGAGGGAGCTCTGTTCCATCGCTCATCTGAAGTCAATGTAATTCTCCGGTTGGAACGTTATTCAAGATTTATGTTAACAGCATTCTAAAGATTGATTCAATACATCGTTTGACATGTTTCTACTTTCAGGTTTTAGTGAACGCGCTTCGTGACTTTGGAATTGTTTACCAAATGCGCTAACCAAAGTAGCTAATTGGACATAAATAACGGACATTATCGAACAAATCAAGCATTTCTTGTGGACCTGGGATTCCTGGGAGTGCATTCTGATGAAGATCATCAAAGGTAAGGGAATATTTATCATGTCATTTCTGGTTTCTGTTGACTCCAACATGGAGGCTAATTTGACTATTGTTCTGAGCGCCGTCTCAGATTATTGCATGGTTTGCTTTTTCCGTAAAGTTTTATGGAAATCTGACACAGCGGTTGCATTAAGGAGAGGTATATCTATAATTCCATGTGTATAACTTGTATTATCATCTACATTTATGATGAGTATTTCTGTTGAAACGATGTGGCTATGCAAAATCACTGGATGTTTTTGGAACTAGTGAATGTAACGCGCCAATGTAAACTCAGATTTTTTTATATAAATATGAACTTTATCAAACAAAACATACATGTATTGTGTAACATAAAGTCCTATGAGTGTCATCTGATGAAGATTATCAAAGGTTAGTGCTTTCGCTGAAAAGCATATTTGAAATCGGACACTTTGGTGGGATTAACAACAAGATTACCTTTAAAATGGTATAAAACACATGTATGTCTGAGGAATTTTAATGATGAGATTTCTGTTTTTTGAATTTGGCGCCCTGCACTTTCACTGGCTGTTGTCATATCAATCCCGTTAGCGGGATTGCAGCCATAAGAAGTTTTAAACAGCTGAAATACAATATTTTTGGTAATTCCAGAGTAAACGGAACCTTCCGGGTGGCGCAGTGGTCTAGGGCACTGCATCGCAGTGCTAGCTGCGCCACCAGAGCCTCTGGGTTTGCGCCCAGGCTGGGCTGGGTTCGCGCCCAGGCTCTGTCGCAGCCGGCCGCAACCGGGAGGTCCGTGGGGCGACGCACAATTGGCATAGCGTCGTCCGGGTTAGGGAGGGTTTGGCCGGTAGGTATATCCTTGTCTCAGTATGTAAAAATGTATGCACTCTACTGTAAGTCGCTCTGGATAAGAGCAATGACTAAAATGTAAAAATTTAAATGTTAAAGAATGATTTTTAATGGGATATGGTAGTATAGGGTAGTAGGTGCCAGGCGCACCGGTTTATGTCAAAAACTACAACACTGCTGGGTTTTTCACGCTCAACAGTTTCCCATGTGTATCAAGAATGAGTGGTCCACCACCAAAAGGACATTCAGCCAATTTGACATGCTCTATCAACTGAGTCATACAGCTTTAGTAGTGGCATTTCATCTAATATTTGAACCAGTTATAGGCCCAGTTGATAGGCCAAATTTATGGATGGTGTTGGGTTCTAGCTTGAAATATTTGCTATACTAGAAGTTAATGATTGCATGTATAAGGAATGTATATGGTAGGGTCAGTGGAGGTTATCTTCATTTGCTGTACGATTTTTTCCAAAGTGAAAACAGCTCCCCCCTATTGACAATAGGGGGGGCGCTGTTTTCACTTTGGAAAACATCGTGCCCAAATGAAACGGCCTCGTACTCTTTTCTAGATCATACAATATGCATATTATTATTACTATTGGATAGAAAACACTCTCAAGTTTCTAACACTGTTTGAATTATATCTGTGAGTAAAACAGAACTCATTTTGCAGCAAACTTCCATACAGGAAGTGAAAAATCTGAAAACTAGGCTCTGTTTCAGGGCCTGCCTATTCAACTGGCTTTTATTTATCGATATGCATGCACTACATACGCCTTCCACTAGATGTCAACAGGCAGTGGAAGGTGGAATGGGGTGTCTAGCTTGATCTGAGGCCGAACAAGAGCTTTTGGAGTGACAGGTCCGGAATTTTCTTTGTCTTCTCAGGCGTGCGGTGGAGCTCGACATTGTGTTCTGAAAAGCGTTCGGTTTACACGGCGAATATCTCCGGCTCTGATTTTATTTGATACATATGATAATAACATCATAAAGTAGGTTTTTTCAACCGAGTTTTATCAGTTTATTCAACGTTTATTGGGACTTTTAGAGTTTTCCGTTCTTTGCGTCAAGAGAGGATGGGAATGTTAGCAACCTTGGCTAGCATTGTGGCGCGAATTCGACAGAAGAAATGGACATTCTAAAACCAAACAACGATTTATTCTGGACCAAGGACTCCTTGTACAACATTCTGATGGAAAAACATCAAAAGTAAGAAAACATTTATGATGTTATTTCGTATTTCTGTGTAAAATGTTGAGCCCTATTCTCCGCCGTTTTGGTGAGCGCTGTCTCGCAATAACGCAAGCTGTATGTTATGGTAAAGTTATTTTTTTAAAATCTAACACAGCGGTTGCATTAAGAACCAGTGTATCTTTCATTTGCCATACAACAAGTATTTTTATGTGAAGTTTATGATGAGTTCTTTGGTCAGATTAGGTGAGTGTCCAAAATATCTCCGGAGATTCTGGTGAATCGATGCTACGTATTCACAATGTATAATCAGGATTTGTAGCTCTAAATATGCACATTTTCGAACAAAACATAATTGTATTGTATAAGATGATGTTATAAGACTGACTCATCCATATGCTGTTGCTGCTGTTTACTATCTTTCACTTTATTCCTAGTTATATGTACATATCTACCTCAATGACCTTATACCCCTGCACTTCAACTCGGTACTGGTACCCTGTGTATAGCCAAATTATTATTAGTCATTGTGTATTTATTATTACTTTGTTATTACGTGTTATTCATTTTATATTATTTCTCTATTTCGTTTTCTCTCTGCATTGTTGGGAAGGGCCCGTAAGTAAGCATTTCACAGTTGGTCTACACCTGTTATTTAGGAAGCATGTGACACATAGAATGTTATTTGATTTTAACTGGGTTGTTCCACGAAATGTGTGCCCTTTGCATCCCTTTGATATTTCAGTAGAAATTCTGCACAAATATTTAATTTGAAAAGCTTGTTATATGAAATGAAGTGCCATTAAATATACACCATATGGAAAAATAAATACATCAAATTTTTTATATAAATAAAGATTTTCTAAAGTGCTACAAGTCAGAATTTTGACATGTCCCTCTATGCATCATCTGTGACTTCTAGAAAGTTGTTCAGTTGTTCAGTTGTTATCACTTAACGCCAAAGTTTTCACCATCATTGTAAAGCCTTATTTACAGTGCATTCGGAAAGTATTCAGACTGCTTGACTTTTAGCAAATTTTGTTACGTTACAGCCTTATACCAAAATGTATTGAAATGTTTTTTGTTACCTCATCAATCTAAAAACAATACCCCATAATCACAAAGCAAAAACAAAACAACAACAAAAATACACCAAACGGAAATATACCATTGCATAAGTATTCAGACCCTTTACTCAGTACTTTGTTGAATCACCTTAGGCAGCGATTACAGCTTCGAGTCTTCTTGGGTATGACGCATCAAACTTGGCACACCTGTATTTGGGGAGTTTCTCCCATTCTCTGCAGATCATCTCAAGCTCTGTCAGGTTAGATGGGGAGTGTCGCTGCACAGCTATTTTCAGGTCTCTCCAGAGATGTTCGATCAGGTTCAGGTCCGGGCTCTGGCTGTGCCACTCAAGGACATTCAGAGACTTGTCCCGAAGCCACTCCTGCGCTGTCTTGGCTGTGTGCTTAAGGTCGTTGTCCTGTTGGAAGGTGAACCTTCACCCCAGTCTGAGATCCTGAGTGCTCTGGAGCAGGTATTCATCAAGGATCTCTATGTACTTTGCTCCGTCCATCTTTCCGTTGATCCTGACTACTCTCCTAGTCCCTGTCGCTGAAAAACATCCCCACAGCATGCTTCTACCACCACCATGCTTCACTGTAGGGACGCTTGGCAATCAGGCCAAAGAGTTCAATCTTGGTTTCATCAGGCCAGAGAATCTTGTTTCTCATGGTCTGAGAGTCCTTTAGGTGCCTTTTGGCAAACTCCAAGCGGGCTGTCATGTGCCTTTTACTGAGGAGTGGCTTCCATCTGGCCACTCTACCATAATGGCCTGATTGGTGGAGTTCTGCAGAGATGGATGTCTTTCTGGAAGGTTCTCCCATCTCCACAGAGTAACTCTAGAGCTCTGTCAGAGTGACCATCGGGTTCTTGGTCACCTCCCTGACCAAAGCCCTTCTCCCCAGATTGCTCTTGGTCTTGGTGGTTCCAAACTTCTTCCATTTAAGAATGATGGAGGCCACTGTGTTCTTGGGGACCTTCAATTCTGCAGACATTTTTTGGTACCCTTCCCCAGATCTGTGCCTCGACACAATCATGTCTCGGAGCTCTATGGACAATTCCTTCAACCTCATGGCTTGGTTTTTGCTCTGACATGCACTGTCAGCTGTGGGACCTTATATAGACAGGTGTGTGCCTTTCCAAATCATGTCCAATCAATTGAATTTACCACCGGTAGACTCCAATCAAGTTGGAGGAACATCTGAAGGATGATCAATGGAAACAGGACGCACCTGAGCTCAATTTCTAGTCTAATAGCAAAGGGTCTGAATACTTATGTAAATAAGGCACATCTGTTGTTTTTTTGTTTTTGGAAAAATGTCAAAATAACTGTTTTTGCTTTGTCATTATGGGGTATTGTGTGTCGATTGATGAGGATTTTTTTATATATCCATTTTCGAATAAGGCTATAACATAACAAAATGGGGAAAATGTCCAGGGGTAATTTCTGAAGAGTATTATTTATTTAATGTTATTGGTGATTAATTTTAATGGGGGAAAAAAGCCTGTCTCTCATTTTAAGATCAACCCTGTTACGTGATCTGAACTGTCTTTTAAGATGGTGGAATTATTCCTTTTTAAATTTTGCACTATTCCTTTTTAAATATTGCACATCTAATAGTCAAATTAAAGTGTAAAGCAGGTGAGCTGGTTCTACTCTTTTTGGACATTTTCTGGTGTTTTGTTGTCACCAAGTCAAACTTCTCAAAAGCTTTGGTTTTCAGTAGAAACTGGAACCATTTTGCATACAGTGTAAGCTCGTGGTAAGCTTGTGGACTTGTTATATCAAACAAACCCTTGTTTAGTATGACAGATTTAGGAGAAATAAGCGTTTTGATTTAAGTTCATTATAACTCAAGAACCAGTGAAATCAATGTTTTGTACAGCAGAAGACACACAGTATTTTACCACAGTTTAGTTGTTCGTTTTCTGTTGTTTTCCAATGTATATTTTCAAGCAATTAAACAGCTACACATGATCTTACATACTGTAAATTCAATCTTGAATTGCAACACATGTTGGCTGAAATCCAGTCAATGACTTATTCTTCACTAGCCGAACTTCACTGCCATCACGTGGTTATAGAATGAACTGAATCTAATCTCAAGAGGGACCTATAACTGAAGCCTTGACAGACATCAAAACAATCATGTTGGCCCCCTTCAAAGACTGATATGGACTGAAATTAATTCAAACCCTCACTCTGTGTTCTTCCATCTATTCGGAATCGTATAGTTACTTTGAGCACAGTGAGGGTATGATTAGAGGCTAGATAAATATTTTGTCATTTCTTCTGAGATCAATGGACACTAATCAACTAATTAAAATAGTACGATTGGTCCAAAATCCCAAGTAATGTATGCTTGTCATCTAACTACTTAATGTTGAAAAACAATACAGGAGACAGTTATTCAGGTGGCAAATTAGTCATTTTATTTTAAACAGGAGACAGTTATTTAGGTGGCAAGTGAATAATTTTATTTTAAAGAGCCACTTCATATCAATCATCTTAATTAGCCAGCAACAATATCGCCCCCATAGTGCACTGGCCATCCCTGTTCACAAGCAATGACAAGATTCCTGGTGGACGGAGGAGAACCCCTGTATCTACAGTGGGGATGACGATCCCCACCTATGTGGTTACATATGATTACAGGGAAGCTATTGGTGCTATCAACCAGACCTCCGCCCCTAGGTGTGCCACCACCAGTACAAATGGCCCTCAACTCATTTGAACCGGCTTTAATGAAGGTGTTTGTCTCTTTGCAGGTTCTGCCATCAGGCTCGGTCAATCTCAAGTAGCCCATCTGACTCTGACAATTTTGGGTTGTCATATCCCCCTTGACGTGCTGTCTGAGGAATTGTTGATAACGAATCCTAATGTCGGCCGGTTGACCGTGTACCATCACTGTGACACACATCAACACCAGGAACAGGAAAGCCCTCAGGAAACCCATGGCATCAACTAAATGGAGAAACAGGAGGGATGAGTCAGACAATTACTAGTATATTACTATTACTATACAGTATATTACTATATCTTTCACTAAATGAAACAACAGGAGAGCTAAATCAGACTGTTATTAGTATATTACTACTGCTCTACAGTATATTACTATATCTTTCACTAATTGGAGAAACAGGAGGGGTAAATCAGACTATTACTAGTATATTACTATTAATGACTTTACAATATAATACTGTAATTACCATCTTTCACTAAATGCAGTATGGGGAAGATAACACTGCTGTGTGTTTCAAATAATCTATTGATTAATATACCAGAAACAAGACAGGATATTAACATCTTTATATGTCAAAGCTTGTCAAATGTCTGAAAAAAACGTTAGAAAGTAGGGTAGAGTAAGTAGAGTCATCATACTCCAAATAATATAGAAGTTCACAAACATAAACTGCATTACATTATTGAAATCATATTATGGTTATGAAAAATGTGCAATATTTTACTTGAGAGAGAAAACACTTACCTCTGGCAATTGATTTCAATGGCCTTCGATGTGACTGATAAGTTGTTTTCTGTCCTCTCAGATATCTACAGATACAATACAGCATTAACCAGAAACAACAATCTTCAGATACAGAACTATTCCTTAATGCTCTAGTACTGTAATGCTGAGGCAATTACATCTTACCTGTTTGTGTCTCCACTGTGAAGTGAGCAACTCTAACCTGATCCTCAACTTACATATATAAATATATACGCTTCATGAACTTTGATTTGGTGACCCCTGGCACCTGTGTTGCAACATTGTAGTGGGATGAAAGGGTTTGAATTAGCTAACTATTAACAGTCAAATCTATTCAAAATAACTGTCAATCAGGAGAGATCTCACATCAAGTGTGATGCCAACCTTAGCAGTCCTTTTGCAAGTTATATTAATGTTATGGCAGTAGTTACGGGACCCAGTGTATGTGAATTCGGTTGTTGTGATTGAGATTGTAAGTGTGAGTTGAATTTAAGGCCAATATTCATTCATTTTCAGGTATTGGCGTTCCAGACAGCACTGTGTTGGATGGAGAGAGTTGACTGTTCATTTATAAAGTGACAGTTCTGTGGTGTGACTCATGACCCATTCAGCTGTGGTGGCCAACACGCCACCTGATTTAAAACTTCTAAATCAAATGTCAACTCCCTCTGTTGGGGCAGCAGGTAGCCTTGTGGTTAGAGCTTTGGGCCAGTAACCGAAAGGTTGCTGGACTGAATCCCTGAGCTGACAAGATAAAAATCTATCGTTCTGCCCCTGAACAAGGCAGTTAACCCACTGTTCCCCGGTAAGCCGTCATTGTAAATAAGAATTTGTTCTTAACTGACTTGCATGGTTAATTAATAATAATTAAAGACAAGCTGCTGTACCAATCAAACTCAGTTATGAAAATACTATTCAGAAATACTGATATCCATAGTTAATTGAATTCAAGTATTCTCTTCATAAGCCTGCTCTTTGCTTCTAATTTGCCTTAGACAGAGAACTGTGAAACCAAGTAAACCTGGAGATAAACACTAGTTGATGCCAACAGCTGTTGGGAAGTCCAGGATTTCCAAATACATTTTTGGACTTTGGACTTGTTTTTTGGATCCTACAAGCTGATTGATTGATAGCAGGGAGTCATTCACCACAATCCCCTGAGCAATGCCTTTTAACAGCATTATCAATGCACTGTCCCACATCCCAGCCAGGGAATTCATAAATCTCCCCCCCCCCCTTGGAAAAAAGCAGCTAGACATTATTTCCCCATAGTTCTAACCAAGCATTTTGATTGCAACACTTGGTGTTTGTCTATACTTTGCTGCCGCCTTTCCGACCTATCCAACAATGTTGATTGTGTTTTGCGATCTCTGCAGTGCCATAGAGAATGAACGTTTCCGGACAAGACTGACAGCTTCTCTGAGCCAGACAAATTCATTTATCAGGATCATTATAATGGATATATCCAAATAAATGGCAATAGAAACATTTTTTAAACATATGAAAATCTTTTCAGCTACTTGATGTAATTGTGTGTTAGCTAGCAAAGGGGAAGTAGCTAGCCTCCATAGCAACCTTTTTTTGCGTAGAACGAACGTTCAGTCCACTTGGGTGGCAACCATACCAATAGAATCTGTCGATGTGCCCTTGAGCAAGGCACTTAACCCTAATTTAGTCCTGGAAAAATATTGGTCTAGTGATACACATCATAAATATCCCCTGGCAACAATGTTCCTATTCAGCCATATTGACCTGAGAGTTAGAATACTAGAGATGATGTTCCTATTCAGCCATATTGACCTGAGAGTTAGAAAACTAGAGAGGATCCTCCCATTCAGCCATATTGACAAGAGTGTTAGAATACTAGAGAGGATGTTCCTATTAAAATCAAATCAAATCATCAAATCAAATTTTATTTGTCACATACACATGGTTAGCAGATGTTAATGCGAGTGTAGCGAAATGCTTGTGCTTCTAGTTCCGACGATGCAGTAATAACCAACGAGTAATCTAACCTAACAATTCCACAACTACTACCTTATACACACAAGTGTAAAGGGATAAAGAATATGTACATAAAGATATGAATGAGTGATGGTACAGAACGGCATAGGCAAGATGCAGTAGATGGTGTAGAGTACAGTATATACATATGAGATGAGTTATGTAGGGTATATAAACATAAAGTGGCATAGTTTAAAGTGGCTAGTGATACATGTATTACATAAAGATGGCAAGATGCAGTAGATGTTATAGAGTACAGAATATACATATACTGTACATATGAGATGAGTAATGTAGGGTATGTAAACATTATTTTAAGTGGCATTGTTTAAAGTGGCTAGTGATATATTTTTACACAAATTTCCATCAATTCCCATTATTAAAGTGGCTGGAGTTGAGTCAGTATGTTGGCAGCAGCCACTAAATGTTAGTGGTGGCTCTTTAACAGTCTGATGGCCTTGAGATAGAAGCTGTTTTTCAGTCTCTCGGTCCCTGCTTTGATGCACCTGTACTGACCTCGCCTTCTGGATGATAGCGGGGTGAACAGGCAGTGGCTCGGGTGGTTGTTGTCCTTGATGATCTTTATGGCCTTCCTGTGACATCGGGTGGTGTAGGTGTCCTGGAGGGCAGGTCGTTTGCCCCCGGTGATGCGTTGTGCAGACCTCACTACCCTCTGGAGAGCCTTACGGTTGTGGGCGGAGCAGTTGCCGTACCAGGCGGTGATACAGCCCGACAGGATGTTCTTGATTGTGCATCTGTAGAAGTTTGTGAGTGCTTTTGGTGACAAGCCAAATTTCTTCAGCCTCCTGAGGTTGAAGAGGAGCTGCTGCGCTTTCTTCACAACGCTGTCTGTGTGGGTGGACCAATTCAGTTTGTCCATGATGTGTACGCCGAGGAACTTAAAACTTACTACCCTCTCCACTACTGTCCCATCGATGTGGATAGGGGGGTGCTCCCTCTGCTGTTTCCTGAAGTCCACAATCATCTCCTTTGTTTTTTTGACGTTGAGTGTGAGGTTATTTTTCTGACACCACACTCCGAGGGCCCTCACCTCCTCCCTGTAGGCTGTCTCGTCGTTGTTGGTAATCAAGCCTACCACTGTAGTGTCGTCCGCAAACTTGATGATTGAGGCGTGCATGGCCACGCAGTCGTGGGTGAACAGGGAGTACAGGAGCGGGCTCAGAACGCACCCTTGTAGGGCCCCAGTGTTGAGTATCAGCGGGGTGGAGATGTTGTTACCTACCCTCACCACCTGAGGGCGGCCCGTCAGGAATTCCAGTACCCAGTTGCACAGGGCGGGGTCGAGACCCAGGGTCTCAAGCTTGATGACGAGTTTGGAGGGTACTATGGTGTTAAATGCTGAGCTGTAGTCGATGAACAGCATTCTCACATAGGTATTCCTCTTGTCCAGATGGGTTAGGGCAGTGTGGTTGTGATTGCGTCGTCTGTGGACCTATTGGGTTGGTAACCAAATTGGAGTGGGTCTAGGGTGTCAGGTAGGGTGGAGGTGATATGGTCCTTGACTAGTCTCTCAAAGCACTTCATGATGACGGAAGTGAGTGCTACGGGGCGGTAGTCGTTTAGCTCAGTTACCTTAGCTTTCTTGGGAACAGGAACAATGGTGGCCCTCTTGAAGCATGTGGGAACAGCAGACTGGGATAAGGATTGATTGAATATGTCCGTAAACACACCAGCCAGCTGGTCTGCGCATGCTCTGAGGACGCGGCTGTGAATGCCGTCTGGGCCTGCAGCCTTGCGAGGGTTAACACGTTTAAATGTTTTACTCACCTCGGCTGCAGTGAAGGAGAGCCTGCAGGTTTTGGTAGCGGGCCATGTCAGTGGCACTGTATTGTCCTCAAAACGAGCAAAAAAGTTATTTAGTCTGTCTGGGAGCAAGACATCCTGGTCCGCGACGGGGCTGGTTTTCTTTTTGTAATCCGTGATTGACTGTAGACCCTGCCACATACCTCTTGTGTCTGAGCTGTTGAATTGCGACTCTACTTTGTCTCTATACTGGCACTTAGCTTGTTTGATTGCCTTGCGGAGGGAATAGCTACACCGTTTGTATTCGGTCATGTTTCCGGTCACCTTGCCCTGGTTAAAAGCAGTGTTTTGCGCTTTTAGTTTTGCGCGAATGCTGCCATCAATCCACGGTTTCTGGTTTGGGAATGTTTTAATCTTTGCTGTGGGTATTACGTCACTGATGCACTTTCTAATGAACTCGCTCACCGAATCAGCGTATTCGTCAATGTTGTTGTTGGACGCAATGCGGAACATATCCCAATCCACGTGATCGAAGCAGTCTTGAAGAATGGAATCAGATTGGTCGGACCAGCGTTGAACAGACCTTAGCGCGGGAACTTCTTGTTTTAGTTTCTGTTTGTAGGCTGGAAGCAACAAAATGGAGTCGTGGTCAGCTTTTCCGAAAGGAGGGCGGGGGAGGGCCTTATATGTGTCGCGGAAGTTGGAATAACAATGATCTAGGGTTTTACCAGCCCTGGTAGCACAATCGATATGCTGATAGAATTTAGGGAGTTTTGTTTTCAGATTAGCCTTGTTAAAATCCCCAGCTACGATGAATGCATCCTCAGGGTGTGTGGTTTCTAGTTTACATAGAGTCAGATATAGTTTGTTCAGGGCCATCGATGTGTCTGCTTGGAGGGGAATATATACGGCTGTGATTATAATCGAAGAGAATTCCCTTGGTAGATAATGCGGTCGACATTTGATTGTGAGGAATTCTAAGTCAGGTGAACAGAATGACTTGAGTTCCTGTATGTTATTATGATCACACCACGTCTCGTTAATCATAAGGCATACCCCCCGCCCCCCTTCTTACCAGAAATATGTTTGTTTCTGAAAGCGCAATACGTGAAGAAACCAGCTGGCTGCACCGACTCCGTTAGCGTCTCTCGAGTGAGCCATGTTTCCGTGAAGCAAAGAACGTTAGTCTCTGATGTCTCTCTGGAATGCTACCCTTGCTCGGATTTCATCAACCTTGTTGTCAAGAGACTGGACATTGGCGAGTAGTATGCTAGGGAGTGGAGCGCGGTGTGCCCTTCTCCGGAGCCTGACCAGAAGACCGCTTCGTTTGGCCCTTTTACGGCGTCGTTGTTTAGGGTCGCCGGCTGGGATCCGATCCATTGTACTGGGTGGAAGGCAAAACACAGGATCCGCTTCGAGAGAGTCATATTCCTGGTCGTAATGATAGTGAGTTGACGTTGCTCTTATATTCAGTAGTTCCTCCCGACTGTATGTAATGAAACCTAAGATTACCTGGGGTACCAATGTAACAAATAACACGTAAAAAAAACAAAATACTGCATAGTTTCCTAGGAACGCGAAGCGAGGCGGCCATCTCTGCCGGCGCCGGAAGTAGCCATATTGACCTGAGAGTTAGAATACTAGAGATGATGTTCCTGTTCAGCCATATTGACCTGAGAGTTAGAATACTAGAGATGATGTTCCTATTCAGCCATATTGACCTGAGAGTTAGAATACTAGAGAGGATCCTCCTATTCAGCCATATTGACCAGAGAGTTAGAATACTAGAGAGGATGTTCCTATTCAGCCATATTGACCTGAGAGTTAGAATACTAGAGATGATGTTCCTATTCAACCATATTGACCTGAGAGTTAGAATACTAGAGAGGATCCTCCTATTCAGCCAAATTGACCAGAGTTAGAATACTAGACAGGATCCTCCCATTCAGCCATATTGACCAGAGAGTTAGAATACTAGACAGGATCCTCCCATTCAGCCGTATCGACCTGAGAGTTAGAATACTATAGAGGATGTCCCTGTTCAGCCATATTGACCAGAGAGGTAGAACACTAGAGAGTATGTTTCCATTCAGTCAAATTGACCAGAGTTAGAATACTAGAGAGGATGTTCGCATTCAGCCATATTGACCAGAGAGAGAATCCTAGAGGATTGTCCCATTCAGACATATTGAGTGGACCAGTGAGTGTTCAGTTATATGGCTGTGGTCTATAGGGCTTTGTCCCCTGATAGCAATCTTGCTCACTGGTCAACGATTATACAGCTTCATGTAGCAAGAGAAGTTAGGAAGTTATACTGTCATAAATCCAAATGCTGTCAATATTTATCATTATTTTCAAATAAACAACACATCTGTCCATATGCACATCCTCTGAAGACATTTAGTTGTGTATTTTCAAAGCTCAAATTTGTATGATTTATTTTGACCAGGAAGGAGCTTGCCCATACCACTTCTATTATAATTAGATGAGTCAGCTTGGAAAAATCTAAATGACCAATATATAGACTACAGTTCAAAAACAGTTTGGACTACAAGTCCATGCTTTGATTACGAAGCAATTATCTTGTTAGATATAGAAGGATAACACATCTTATTTGTTTCTTCTCAAGTTTTTGTAATTCCAATAATATATTAGAACTGTCAGGACCCGGTTACGAACTCGGGTTTCCGGTGTGAGAATCAGTCACTTAACAAACTGAGCCACTAATAGTCGGCAGAACCCAGAAGATGAGGCAGACACAGCAGTACTTGAGACGGTGTTTTAATAAAGTAAAAAGGAAAGTTCTTCAGTCAAAAATATAAATCCACAACGTCAAAAGTAATTCCAAGAGAAAAAGGTAATCCTCCAAGTCAAAAGGTAAATCCACAAGGTGGTAGGTATAGCAGGGAAAAGCCTCAAAAGATAATCAAAAATAAATAAATGAGAACAAAAACAGAGTACCACAAGAGAGTCCAACTGGAGCAACAAATGTTCACAGCGTCGCTAGGGCTGGGTGCTAACATTCAAACACAGAGCAAAGAACTGAGGAAAACTAAGGGTTTCAATACATTCAAGGGAAACGAGGCACAGGTGCAAATAATAACTGGAAACAAGGTAAAACAAAAGGGTCAAAAAAGCACAATGGGGGCATCTAGTGGCCAAAACCGAAACAATCCTGGCCAAATCCTGACAAGAACACTTACAAATGGAAATGTAATATAATATTTCCAGATGGAGACATTGGGTTGTAGTTTCAAGTTTTATTAGTTGTATGGGACACGCATGGTATACATCGTCCAATGAAATGCTTACTTGCAGGTTCCTTCTGGAACCTGCAACAACAAAAATAAATAATAAAAGATAAGAATATGAACATAAAGTAAATGGCTCAGTAAAATAGAATAAACATTTTAGCATAAGTATAATACATGGGGCAAGTGTTTCAATTGTGCAGTATTTAGCAATCATAATAAGAGTCTGGTAGCAGCATGTGTGTGTGTGTAGCATGAATGTGTGTGTGTGTCTGTGTGTGTGTGTGTAGTAGAAATTTGTGATGCATTTGGAAATTGGTTATGTATATATGTATGTAAAATTGAAAAGTACATTTCCAGCAGGGGTCACGAAGAGATGTAACCTCAATATGTAATAATATCTAGAATGCACATATGTATCTACTATGTAAAGTGCACTGTAAGCTTTATCGCAAATGAGATACTAGTTGAGCTCACATTTACTGGCTAGATGCCAACCAGGAGGAAATGTCAATGTTTGATTCCAAATGGTTCCAGTTAGTCGCACTGATAAAACAAAGAATTGGATGGGTTCATCGGCTTAGATGGCATGTTTGGTTTGCGCCAACCTACGGTATTAATGGCTGGTAAATACCCATGAATCACGCAGTTTTTGTCGACGGTGATTTCTAATACATGAAGGGAAGTAACAACAAAGACAGCACAGACTGGGACTACACTTCCATGCCAATCCATTTTGTTTTTCTCTCCACAGAAGATGTGATTACACACCACTCTGATGTGGTTAATGGATATCCAAGGGTCACATCCAATGGGGTTCATTTCATCCCTGTTCATCCCTCAAAGAACAATTTTTATTTTTCTTTCACACCACTGCAGGATTTATATCTTTTCATGTTTGCGGTTTAGAAATTCTTACACACATAAATCTATAAAAAAGACAAAAAGAAAACAAGACCAATATCTCAGTGTACGGCGGTTAAAAAACAAATTGCATGAATATCTTAAAAGGGGTTTCTATCATGGTGAACTCGAGGTCTCATTAAAACCTTCCTCTATGAAAGGTTTTCAGAGAGAGTGATAGAGAGAGAAAAAAGGAACTCTTTTAAAATGGCATCCATCACCAACCTTGCAGGACTGCAAAAGTCAGTATTATCCCATAGGAGAACTGTCAAGACAGCTCTGTCCGCCCTAATTGCAGAAACCATTAGCGTTCTTGCATTTTCCCATTATGACAACACCACCAGTAATAGCTACATATATGAATTGTACCTTCTTGTGTTCCTGTCTTTGTGGATCTTCTGCCTTGCAGTAGACAGGTAGATAGTGAATTGTAGGCAACATAACAAAGGCTAAGGACAAAGACAGAGATGCAAAAAGATTGGGAGTGAAAGAAGCATAATAAGATACATAATAATAATGTTTTTTATCATTTTGGGTTTAGGCCTTGCACACCATCCCCAGAGGGAGATTGTCATTTCACATTTTAGCTCTAGATGGTGAGCTTCAAAGATTGGATCACATCCTGACATGTTGTTTGCCTTAACTGAATCCATATAATAGTTTCCTTAGGGACCGCCAAGAGAGAGCCAGTCAGAGCAACCTGACGTAGGGTACAGTATGGGGAATATATTTGGGCCCTATTCCTTGTGTCTCCATCAGAATGATCTAACCCACACCAACATTAAGCCAGTTCATTCTTGTGGCAATAGGCCCCACTATAGTATATGCATTGGTTGAAGCTCAATGTTAAATTCTACCATTATATCTAAGGCAATATGAAACCAATATCCATGAAAATTCGCAAATCAGATTTTTATGTCATTCTATCATCAGTAATAACTTTTTAGACGACAACTGATCTGACATCATATTCTTTAAGTACCAACGGATACTTTCAACTGGTTGGATTACCCAAAGATTGTTGTTTTCCCCACACTTTTGATGTTACAATACTCTCCCTATGTTAACAAAAGGGCTTTCCAAGAGTCCAATCTGTAGAGTAGAGAGGGAAAAGGGGGAAGGTATTTTTGGGTGTCATAAACCTCACCAACAGGGCAACGTCATGACAGTGACAATTAGACTTGTTTCAGAGGGAAGCACACCATACCAAAGTGAACCTTGGTGCCCTCTTTTGGACTTGTAAAAGGGGGTCTTTATTATGCAAAACTGTTCCGGCTAGCTGAGCTACAGCTAATACTAGTTTCCAGAGAATGTGCTGTTCATGTATTCCTTGAGACAGGGATAATAGGTTGAGAATCACTAACCTGTATTGACAGAACATAGCCCATTCCTCTGTAGAGACTCTAGTGACATTATTGCAGTACACACACTGACATGAATTATTATTGATTGCCCTTTTCATCCTAAATTAGGTGAGTGCAGCAAAAACAACATAATGTTGGTGGTGACCAGTGAGAAGGGGAGTGAAGATGAGGCTTTAATGAGCTAGCATGAATGAAACTGTCAGCAGAATCTTCTGTAAGTCATCTCTCTGGTGAGGGTTTTTGATGGATAGGGGGTGAGAAAAAGTAGGTATGGGGAGCAAGGGCTTGTGCCAAGTGTAGGATTGGTGTATGCAGACCCTATCTATTCTCCATCACCCCTTGATTCAGAATAAATAATTGTCATCAGTTAGTGAAGCTAATTGAGTTTGTGAATATTCATGAGCATTGCTCAGGCTCATTAGCTGAGTTAGCAAATCAGCTGTGTACTTGTCATGAATAATTATGACGTCAGTGTCAAACGCACACCATTGAGTATTTGTCTACAATAAGCTAGTACTATCATATATGATAAAAGACAACAAATATGATCATCTGTTTTATTATCATCAATAACAACCGTATTATTGTCATGTCACTGTCATTGTGGTTGTTGAGTTGCAGTAATCTTCTCCATATGGAGGAAAACATGCTTCAAGACATTGTTCTTTGTGCTGTGGGAGAGAATTGAACTTCGGGCACACACACGCACCCGCGTCCCCATCTACACACACACAAACGTGGGCGCACAAACATGCGCACACGCACACACAAGCACGCACACACACAAGTAGAGAGGAATCCCTATGCTGCAGGGGACCAGATCCTTTGGGTATTCTTAAGGGGTTTAAGCTCTTTAAGAGGCCAATCCTTTAAATATGCTACCTATCAGTGAAGGGGATGATCCTTCCTCGAGCATAGAAGGCACCCCCCCCCCCCCCCCCCGATTTCTGTAGCCAGTATTCTGGCTAGGTGCAAACTGCCAAGTAGAGTGAACACAATTAGCAGTACAACACTGGTGTACCCCCCCCCCCCCCCTGGAATTAACCCCCATAGAATTATGAATATCAGAATGGACATGAACCTTCTTATGACGGGATAAATGTCAGCCATTTTGGTCAGGGAGTTGGTCCACCATTGTTTGTAAAATAATGAATTTGAAGATTTTATCTGCACTGTATGTTTGTTAGTGTCACGTTCGTCATAGTGAGGAGACCAAGGCGCAGCGTGATAAGAATATATTCTTCTTTAACCAGCATGGCTACCACAGTATTCTGCAGCGATGCGCCATCCCATCTGGTTTGCGTTTAGTTGGACTATCATTTGTTTTTCAACAGGACAATGACCCAACACACATCCAGGCTGTGTAAGGGCTATTTGATCAAGAAGGAGAGTGATGGAGTGCTGCATCAGAAGACCTGGCCTCCACAATCACCTGACATCAATCCAATTGAGATGGTTGGGGATGAGAGGAACTGCAGAGTGAAGGATAAGCAGCCAACAAGTGCTCAGCATATATGGGAACTCCTTCAAGACTGTTGGAAAAGCCTTCCAGGTGAAGCTGGTTGAGAGAATGCCAAGAGTGTGCAAAGCTATCGTCAAGGCAGAAGGTGGCTACTTTTAGGAATCTAAAATTCAAATATTTTTTTATTTGTTTAACACTTGTTTGGGTTACTACATGATTCCATATGTGTTATTTCATAGTTTTGATGTCTTCACTATTATTCTACAATGTAGAAAATCGTAAAAAATATAGAAAAATCATTGAATGATTACGTGTGTCCAAACTTTTGACTGAAACTGTATGTAAATAATGTATTTCTGTTTTTAATAAAACCGTTTTTTGCTTTGTCATTATGGGTTATTGTGTATACATTGAGGATTTTTTTGGTATTTTGTCCATTTTAGAATAAGGCTGTGACGTAACAAAATGTGTAACAATGTAAGGGGTGTAACGGCTGTCGTAGTTGTTCTCCTCCTCAGACGAGGAGGAGCATGGATCGGACCAAGATGCGGATTGGTAAGTATTCATATTTTAATGGGAAAACAACACTACAAAATACAACAACCAACAAACGTGACTAACCTGAAACAGTCCTGTGTGGCCCAAACACTGACACAGGAACAAACACCCACAAAACACAGGTGAAACCCAGGCTGCCTAAGTATGATTCTCAATCAGGGACAACGATTGACAGCTGTCTCTGATTGAGAATCATACCAGGCCGAACACAAAATCCCAACATAGAAAATCAAACCTAGACCAACCCACCCAACTAAAACAAATACAAAACAAAGAAAAACAGGTCAGGAACGTGACAAGGGGTCTCAATATTTTCCAAATGCACTGTATATCACATTTCTTAGTTTTATTTTCCTGCATAAGTAAAATCTGGATTATGCATTTACTGCCATTCATTCTAATTAGTTTGGTTTGGATTTCTCCCTGGCTGCCATTTTTACCCCAATCTGGAACTTCAAGGGATAATCGCAAAGCCCCTCTAGTAATTTAATAGGATCTCTATCGTCATCAAATGTATAGAATTGTATGAAGATTGCGTTACTCCTCAAATCATTTAACTTTTGTAGCACAGAAGTTGTTCCTAATGCTTAGGCTGTAGCTAAACCCTCGCTAATCTGAGATGACTAATTTAACAGTAAATGAACAAATAAAATGTGACCAAGTAGTGAAAAAAGAGGATAAAAACCTAATAAGAACACAAATGTAGCAGAGAACATTGCTGCCCCAACCGGCACTACACATCCACACCTGAGCATGTGCATGTGGGGCATTAGTTCTGCTTGTCAAATGCTGGAAGAGATTGGGTGAATCCCATATTTAGAGAAATGAGCATATTTGCATGTTCTTGATGGCTGCCTTGAAATATCAAAGTGGGATTGAATACTAAGTAGTGGAAAACTACTAGTGGCTGCAGTCTAATCCCCCTTTTTCCATGTCCTGTTGCCCCCTTGACAAATTAAATTGTGCCACTGTGTTGGGTGAGGTTGCTATTGGTATGTCTCATTTAATCAGTGGCTAAAACTGACAGGATGTTGTAATTTCACCAGTATCCTCTGTTGCCCTCTCCTAAACCCCTTCCTCCCAACCATTGTCTGGTAAAACAGATGACCAGAGGTTGATAGTTTGATGCAGCAAAAGCTGGATAACAAGACAGCTGGACAACAAGACAGCTGGACAACAAGACAGCTGGATAACAAGACAGCTGGACAAACAAGACAGCATAGAGTGAATAATGGTGAATGCAGATGTCTGTCACTCCATGCTATGCTCCATTCCTTTTCCACATCACCTATAAGTGTCCAGAAAGGGTTAAATAAATTACATTTCCAATTGTGAAATTTTCTGTAAACTAGTTTCTTGGGGGTGGGGACATTACCAGTATTTCCTTCCGATGCTTAATGCAGAAATGTACCTATCTAAACATCATCCATTGCCTCCAGATTGTGCTAATACACTGTTGTATTAAGAGAATGCATGCGGGATATAATTTATAATTAAACATGACCAGGAGCTTTCACACCGTTTTGTGTCTTACCAACTGTCACCTTTTCACTTCCCAGTTTTTAAAATATTTTAACATCTTTAAGTTATTGCGGTTGAGAGTGTGGTCCCCCGGTAGGATCCGATCAGAGTGAATTGGTCTCGGTCTTGGAGTGGAGGAGAGAAGAGGTTGGCTCCTCTCACTCTTTCTCTTTCTGTCAGCTCACCGTGTGGCGGTAATCAGGATATCGTTTCACCATGCTGTGCCGAGACGGTGACAGGAACGCTCGCCAAGAGTGCGCTCTGGATTTGTAAACTACAGGAGGACACCTAAGTTCCTGTCATTTAAGTTGTTTATGAGGATTGTTGTAAATACGCAGGCTTAATCATGGTAAAGGAGGTGGCGGCATATAATGGATGCCATAACATTCACCATTGAGTATTAGTTGTGCACTCTTTAATAAAAAGAGCTATACCCACACTGTCAGGGTTTTGTGCTGGTATTTGTCTATGAAAGATATGAATAAATACATATTTAAAATAATTTGAGAGGTTATACGCCAAACACAATTGTATGGGTCAGTGGGCTACATTCCCAAATCCTGCAAATAATAACAGGATTGACGATCCACACGGCATCATCTTTCCGTTTATTTAACTTCATAACCAGAACCAGAACAACAACATTCCATGAGGACTATTTGCATGAATAAGTACATGTTTTAGTTTGCAGATAGGTGGCGAACTTTCCTTCAAAATAGGTTCCACTGGGCCACTTATTAAGTTTATTAAGGCTAGCTGTAAAAAGCTACAGTTTTTTTTGTAATATTATGTGAAACCATGGCAACTATTGGGAATGTTGGGCTTGCAGGGCATCTGGCTTTCCTGCATAAGGTTGAACATTGAATACATTTTCAGTACACTCTTAGAAAAAAAGGTACTCTCATAGGAGCAAGGAGGAAGAGGTTTGATGGTGTGGGGGTGCTTTGCTGGTGACACTGTCAGTGATTTATTTAGAATTCAAAGTACACTTAACCAGCATGGCTACCACAGCATTCTGCAGATATACGCCATCCCATCTGGTTTGGGCTTAGTGGGACTATCATTTGTTTTCGAACAGGACAATGACCCAACACACCTCCAGGCTGTGTAAGGGCTATTTTACCAAGAAGGAGAGTGATGGAGTGCTGCATCAGATGACCTGGCCTCCACAATCCCTCGGCCTCAACCAAATTGCGATGGTTTGGCATGAGTCGGACCTCAGAATGAAGGAAAAGCAGCCAACAAGTGCTCAGCACATGAAGAATCTCAAATATTACATATTTTTTGGTTACTATATGATTCCATATCTGTTATTTCATAGTTTTGATGTCTTCACTATTATTCTATAATGTAGAAAATTGTAAAAATAAAGAAAAACCCTTGAATGAGCAGGTGTTCTAATGATTTTGACAGGTAAAAAAATGTAAAATAATAAAATAAGAATATGCTTCTGGATTGTGTCCTGACCGTGTCAGTTTCACTGTAGTACCTATGCAACTAAATGTAACAATATACATTAGGAGTTGTTGAATTACTAGACCACCAATATAAACCATGGAAATGTGGACACACCTTTGACACACTCTCTCTACAGTAGGCCTACATCCGAATCCTCAGAGAAGTCTAATGGTGATCCTTTTGGAGGAAAAAGTAAGAGATAGGTCTCTGCACTGAGCCTCACTCCCAAGCCTCTCCTATTGCTTTCCCCTTAACAAGAAATTCCCTCAGCTGAGCGCAGTAGAGCTGTGCAGATCGATTTGGACGGCGCACCTGGTTCATTCAGTGGTGTCACTGCCCCCAATTCATCTGCATAAGGACTTCTGGCTGGGCATCAGCCCGGCTCACTTAGACATGCAGTGGAGCTCTCCGCCTCTGGTGCCCATGGGCCACCCTGTTGGATAATGGCATAGAATAAATCTCATAGGAGGGCACCTCTCTCTCTCTCTCTCTCTCCCTCTCTCTCTCTCTCTCTGACCTGCTTAATAAGGAGACCTCCAATAAAATATGCAATAAAAATGGCATACTGAAATAAAATGAATAAAAGTATTCACGGCTCATTTGCACTTTGTCTCATTTAGTAATTGAGGTACATGGTAATGAAGCTGTCGGGAAGATTTTGTACTGTAGCTAACAGAACCAACTTGATATGCATGTTATCGCCTGTGCAAGGAAATCTGATTTTAAGACAAGTGGTCTTACAATCTCGCCTGCGACTTGTTCCACGTTGTGCTAATAATTGCCATAATATTGCTATTGCTAATTTACTGAAACAGATTTATTAACATTTCCTAAATTTCAGCCAAACTTCAGTCGTGTTGAAGTGCGAACGCTTTTGAGTGCTCCATGATCTCTGTGCTCGTTACACTGTTGCTGCTGTCTGTTGTTGTGACAGGCTATAATAGTAATTGCTTTGTTATTGCATAGTAACAGAGTTAAGTATTGTTGCAAGTGGAATAAGGAACAGACCCTACTCCTTACTGTGACGGTATCTTAGCCTCCACAAGACTCACTCTGCGGCAATCTCAGTCATATCTACATCAACTCATCTTTGCAATGGAGTATGGGTCATGAACATCTTTAATATGATTAGAAAACTGGCAGAATTCACTCTGCTTAATCCTTTCTAATGGGTATCAGTTGCAACTGTCTCCAGCAGCCAGTGTTAGACACAGACCAATGGCCCAACAGAAAGTGTGGTTTATTGGTTTAATCCCAAACTTTCTATCGCAATTCATTATACAGCTCAGTCCTGAAGGGCCAAGGGTTAACATTTCTGTATAGACAACCAATTAGATATTTTGTCGTAAAGTGCTTTCAAAATGTTGTACAGCAAAGAGCACTTGATAAATTTGTTTGAAAGGAGGGCACTGTTTACTACAGGTAGGAGGTTGTGTCTCATGGTTATTGTATTGGAGCATGAAGCTGTAAGTGCATGTGGATTAGGTTTTAAATTGCCTGCCAATTTCAATTCCCGTTTCCCTTTGGCTATTCCCATATCAATTATTTGAAAGTGCACTATGTCACCTAAAATGTCTTGCAGAAGAGGTCAACACTGGTTAGTTGAAATCAGCGAAGACCTGTTCTACTTATCTGTCAGATGAATTCATATAGCATATTTCCTGATGCCCACATCATCCAATGTTTTCAGAGAAATCACATTGCGAGATTGGTAACATGAGTCTTTTAATGCTCCAAAATGTTGCTATCATTTGTATTTTGTGTAAAATGATGAACTGGTTGAAACCTGGTTGAACACAGTGTACAGGAGCGTAATTGGGCCTTTTAAGCTTTCCACAACAGTCCACGGCAGATACATTTCAGAGGCTCTGAGTGACTTGGCAGAAACATAAAAACAAATAATTCATAAGCTAATGTGCTGCATCCCTTCAACAGAGAAGTTCCACATTAACATCACAACAGGAAATGACAGCGAGAAACCAGAGACCATGTGGTGTAGTGGACAACTCTCACCTCTCTTTCAATACTACTGTAGGTGATTTACTGGCACAAGCGATCATAGCGATGAACAAAGGAAAGACATGTTTGACCATGATCAAACAGATTTGAAAAAGTCCTGCCATATACACCTATATGCACCCCTGCATATAGGTGTACCGGAGTGAAAATATTAGCACGTGAAAGATATAATACCCCTTGAAGATGACTTATATTCACGGTGCATTCATATGCACAGCATTAATACTTTAGCTATAGACATAAAAAATACCACAGCTCTTCAGTTAAAAATAAAGTTGTCTGATGATGGTGGTGGGTGGGTAGTGGGAAAAATACTACTTTGAAAGAATCATAATATGTTGATCTGTTACCAAGCCTCAAGCTTGCTCATGGAAGATAATGTTTTTGCAACGTTTAATTTAGTTGATCATTTAATTTCAAGTTGATAAAAACAAGCTTTTTAACACTTACGAAACATGGAATTCTAAAAGAGCAATTCGTAAAGAGAATATAAATCACTGACACAATATTCTAACCCTTTCCCCAGTATTATTCACAAGGGATCTTCTGTATTGTTCGTGTATTTGCACAGCCCACACATACTAGGGAAACATGATTCATTATGCTTGTGGTGTACTGGTTAGCTTTTACACTCAATGTAAAACTTTAGTATGTCTTAATCGGAGTGGTTCCAATAATCTCCATGTCTCTTAAAACACATTAATTTCTCCATAAACTACAATATGTAAGTCAGATCATGTCTGATGTATGTTTTTATCAGAATTATCAAGACAATTGGTCACCCCTCGATCGGATATGACATGAGTTTTGGTAATTACGATGTGTTCAGTAAACTTGGTAAAACAAAGGTAAAGTATTAAATGAACACATTGAATATTGTCCCCTTACCAGTCGGAAGCAGCAGTGTGCTACATGAAATGTCCCATCCTCCCATTTTTGTTGTGATGCCAATTGAACCCCATTTCTTGGAATCACATGATTAAATTACATGTGTTGTTTGTAGCTGCAGCCACAGTTGCACATTTTAATATACCTCCTACTCTCAGGGACAGTCTACCCAGTCCATGATGCCTTGACCAGGGCCTGGCCTTCTGTTCTACAAGCCTTGAGATGGCTGTGGAGGGTATAAGGGCAAGCTCAGGACTGTTAACACCAAGCGCTGCAGTGTCCCGGCCATTCAAACTCGTTGGTTAATAAATACCTCTAGAGATCACTTGCCAAACTGACTGTCTCTCTGAGCACATGGATAACCTTTAAAGGGCACATCAGATCTGTGCCTTTAAGGTAAGAATGCCCAGGGAGAAGACTTGGAGTGGATATGCCAAGCATGAACTACTGTAAGGCCCACTGAGCTGGTCTGTATTCTTGGCACGCCTCCCAAGCTCTCTCTCTCTCAGCTCGCCTTATTCCCATTCATTTAATGCTGGATGAGGACAAGGACACTGTGTTTCTAGCAGTAACTGATACATTTCAAATGCCTGTCAGTCAAACTACATATGGTAAATGATGATAATTCAGTTCAGGACTGAGTGTTTTTAAATCTCCTCCGTACTGGAAGTTTGGAAGTGCTCTCTTAGGGATTTTTTTTCTCTAAAAGAGTGGGCACCGTCCCACTTCTTGCATTTGTTTTTGTTTTTATTGAACATGTAGGACAGTGGAGGAAATATCGGAGAAGTTTGAATACAGAGGGCAGTAGGCCGAATTCCAAACCCATGCAGCATGCGTGCACGGCATGTGTGTGGCATGGTCAGCAGCACTAACCACTGGACGACACAGGTCACTGATCTTTTGAGGATTCTAATAGATATACTAGTTCAGCTCAACACTCAGAACAACAGAGCAACCAACTTGTTTCGGTTGCTTTGCTAACATTCTGATGTTAGGAATCATTTTGACTGTAGCATACTCACCTGTGTCACATGCTTAGTTAGAGATACTACCTCATTGCTTTTTGTTAAACAGTAAGCAATAATATGGTGTCCATTTTAGGACATTCCTCAGATCCCTCTGCCTCCTCCTATACGTATATCCTGTGTCTCAGACAACGAGTCAGAGTGGGCACCTCACAGCGAATGGCAGAGAGTTTATTATAACTGTAGAGGACAAAACAAAACAAATATCTGTTTTCTTACCCATTATAATCCTTCCATTATAACCGTAGAGGAGAAAACAAAAAAAAAATCTGTTTTCTTAGCCATTATAATCCTTCCATTACACCTTGTCATAATTGTTGAGCTGAGAAAATACAAATTTTCCCTCTTTATCTTCTACCCCAGACCTCACATTTGATTTTCCTTGTTCACTTAAAAGCATTTGTGAATGTAACCCTGTGGTCTGCCAGTTATGTCACCCTGATGAGTCCTGTTTGATCCCAGCTCGGTGCTGTGATGAGGAGTGGCAGCGGTGGGATTTGGACCCGGTGAAACGGTAACGCAGATGGATTGAGACCCATAACACCGAATCCACAGAAGCACACTCAGAGGGGCAGAGATGGAATTCAATCCTGCCTGCTTTCCTTGTTGCCAGCTTGTCCTTCACATTGAATGACATACAGTATGTACATTCAGGGAAAAGACACACTTTGCTTTTCGCTCGTGCACCTCGCAATATCAGAGCTCCTTGATGTGAGAGAAACATCTGTTCCTGCAGATCAACAAAGAAAGAGATTATTTTAGCCCTCATTAATTGACTCTATAGGGACAAACAGGGTATAAAGACCACCCGTTAGCCGTGTTTTACTCACAATATACCACAGCTTCTTATGCCTTACTGCATGACATATTTAACATACACCTTTTGTATCTGGCCTCATGGCTCATATTTAGGCTTTACCCCGGGCGTGGTCCAGAGAGACGAAATGTGAATTGGGTATATTGCCTTGACATCCATATCAGAGTTATATATTTTTTTCAAGACAACTGCAGGCGAAATTAGACAACTATTTCACAACAAATGCTCACATTGTCCGAATTCCAACAGGCTTAGCAACTCTCATATGATTTGAATAACAAAATTTCACTGGCAATTTTAGCATGTAAATCTTGTTGGGGATAAAAAATAATAATGTGGGATACATTAATGAGTGTGCCAGGATAGACGTAGCTAATATAACCATTTTTTCAGCACTTTTGAAATGTACAGCGACAGAATTCAGAACATGGGCCGTTCTTACAGTGTTCTCCCTGTACACCAAGTCAGAAGCATAGGATAAATACAGGGAGCAGACAATGAAAGCTCTTACAATATTTGATGATTACATTTCTCAAAAACAGGTTATAGGCTACATGTGCACCACCAAGTCAGAACAGTAGGCACAATTAAGAGTTGGAAGTAGACCAAATTATTAGTGTGAGGCACATGGGCTATTATCAGCTTACGACACAACATACACTTACTATTACTTTCTTAGCTACAGTACACATATGTCCCTGGCATATTACATAATTTATGCAGCAGCATACAAAACATTTTTGGACTCACCTTGTTGTGCTGTGCTCACTTGAACAGGAAGGTGGCTCGGCCGTCCATCATGGGCAAATTTTGTCATCAAACGTTGTTCGCAAAGTCTTGCATTCTCTGGATTTATGGTTCTTTCTTGACAACTGGGAACTTGAACAAAAAAGGTTGAATCATGGTGACGTCAGTAATCTTCAGGTCGTAGTTCAAAACGCATTTTCCCCGTTGTAGCTCATTTTTCCGAGTTCCCAGATGTCTTGAAATCACTAAAGTCAGATTTTGCAATTCTGAGTTAACAGTTATTTTGAGAGCGACACAAATCATGCTTCATTGTCAGCATGGCCAATGTTTAATGTTTATAGTTTTAAACTAGGAAAAGTGTCCCTTAATCTTAGACTCGGGACCACACAATCACTCCACTGAATTGCAGGCTAACGATTGCTTTGCAATACATGCAGTTAGCCACTGATTCCTTCCAAATCACTAATTGTTGAATTTGCGAATCCAAATGGTTGTGTAATGTTTATGTCCAATGGCCGATGAGCACTGATACGTTTTATCTATAATATCTCTTCATTATTTCTCTCCATATGACAAGGATTAAAAAGGATTTGCCAGTAGATTGTCGAATTGATTCATGACGATGACTACAAGCTAAGATTTTGAAAGTATGATGTTGTATGATGTCCAATTAAAGCTACTGTTGATATAACATGATTTGACGTCCTTTTATCTGTGGCCAATGACCTTGAGCCTTCTTGGATGGGTAATTCTAATGTAACACTATGGCAGCACCCAAGGGGCTAGAATTTTAGAGCTCTACTCTTAGACTTGGTAGTGACGTAGTGTCCCCATTAGTGACAGAACAGTGAGCCAATCACTGCGCAATGCTCCGTATTTTCTGCTGGCTTGCCACACCACCACAGAAAGCACTGAGCTAGGCTGAAACACCTGGATTTTGGAGCTGCCTTATTCAAGAAAACCAAAAAGAGACCATTTTTGTTTGCGGCTTTATTAACTCAATGATATATATTTAACAAATTACATTGTTTGCAAACTGATATGTGACACGTATTAAAACCTTTCTAGGACACACGTTCCGCTAGCGGAACCCCCCCACAACATTCCGCTGAAAAGGCAGCGCGGGAAATTAAAAAATATTTTTGGGAAATATGTAGCTTTCACACATTAACAAGTCCAATACAGCAAATGAAAGATAAACATCTTGTTAATCTACCCATCGTGTCCGATTAAAAAATGCTTTACAGCGAAAACACAACATATGATTATGTTAGATCACCACCAAGTTCAAAAAACACAGTCATTTTCCCAGCCAAAGATAGGAGTCACAAAAACAGAAATAGAGATAAAATTAATCACTAACCTTTGATGATCTTCATCAGATGACACTCATAGGACATCATGTTACACAATAGATGTATTTTTTGTTCGATAATGTGCATATTTATATCCAGAAATCTTAGTTCACATTGGCGCCATGTTCAGAAATGCCTCCAAAATATCCGGAGAAATTGCAGAGAGCCACATCTAATAACAGAAATACTCATCATACACTTTGATGAAAGATACATGTTTTACATAGAATTAAAGATACACTTGTTCTTAATGCAACCGCTGTGTCAGATTTCCAAAAAACTTTACGGAAAAAGCACACCATGCAATAATCTGAGACGGCGCTCAGATAAAAACAACATTTCTCCGCCATGTTGGAGTCAACAGAAATACGAAATTACATCATAAATATTCCCTTACCTTTGATAATCTTCATCAGAATGCACTCCCAGGAATCCTAGTTCGACAATAAATTGTTGTTTTGTTCAATAAGGTCAATTATTTATGTCCAAGTAGCTACTTTTGCTAGCGTGTTTGTACACATATCCAAACGCTTGTGCAAGTCACGCATAACGTCGGACGAAAACTTCAAAAAGTTATATCACAGGTCGAATAAACTTGTCAAACTAAGTAGAGAATCAATCTTCAGGATGTTGTTATCATATATATCCAATAACGTTCCAACCGGAGCATTCCTTTGTGTCTGTAGAAGTTATGGAACACAATGCGACATCATGTGGAATGCGCATGACCAGGAACTGGCAATCTGCCAGACCACTGACTTATTCCCCTCTCATCCGGCCCCACACACAGTATAAACTTCATTCAACGTTCTACCGACTGTTGACATCTAGTGGAAGGCGTAGGAAGTGCAAACAAATCCATATCTTCCTGGGATTTGAATAGGCGATGAGTTGAAAAACCAGCCTCAGAATTTCCACTTCCTGTTTGGAAGTTTGCCTGCCATATGAGTTCTGTTATACTCACAGACATAATTCAAACAGTTTTAGAAACTTCAGAGTGTTTTCTAATATGCATATATTAGCATCTGGGACAGAGTAGGAGGCAGTTCAATTTGGGCACGCTATTCATCCAAAGTGAAAATGCTGCCCCCTATCCCTAAAAAGTTAATGTCAAAATAACAAAAACATTAGGCAACCCACCCCCAAATTATTATTAATTTTTAATTTATTGCTAAAAATCTGGGGCTCAAAGCAGGTGGAGGAGAGATGACCGGTCGCCACTGCCAAACGTCTAATATTTACAATCAAGTAGGCTGTCACGGCCGTCAAAAGGAGGAGACCAAGGCGCAGCGTGGTATGTGTACATTCTTCTTATTTAAAAGAATGAACACTGAACAAAACTAACAAAATAACAAGATGAACCGTGAAGCTATACAAATGAGTGCTGACAGGCAACTACACATAGACAAGAACCCACAAATACCCAAGGGAAAATGGCTACCTAAATATGGTCCCCAGTCAGAGACAACGATAAACAGCTGCCTCTGATTGGGAACCATATCAGGCCACCATAGACATATATATATATATATATACCTAGACCTACAAAAAACTCTAGATATACAAAAACTCTAGACAAGACAAACCAGCATACCCACCCTAGTCACACCCTGACCTAACCAAAATAATAAAGAAAACAAAGATAACTAAGGTCAGGGCGTGAGAGTACCGACCCCCCCCCCCCCCCCCCCCCCAAAGGTGCGGACTCCCCACCGCAAACCTGAACTTATAGGGGAGGGTACGAGTGGGCATCTACCCTCGGTGGCGGCTCTGGTTCTGGACGCCGCCCCCCCTCTTTACACTGATCCCTCCGCCTTTGTAGATCCGGACCGTGGATCATCGCCGGAGGCTCTGGACTGCAGATCATCGCCGGAGGCCCCGGACCGGGGACCCTCGCTGGAGACCCTGGGCTGGGGACAGTCGCTGGAGTACCCAGGCTGGGGACCATCGTTGGAGACCCCGGACTGGGGACCGTCGCTGGAGGCCCCGGACTGGGGATTGTCGCTGGAGGTTCCGGAATGGGGATCGTCGCTGGAGGCTCCGAACTGGTGATCGTTGCTGGAGTTTCCGGACTGTGGCCCGTCATAGGAGGTTTTGAACTGTGGCCCGTCATAGGAGGTTTCGAACAGTGGCCCGTCGTTGGAAGTTCCGGACTGTGGCCCGTCGTTGTAAATTCCGGACTGTGGCCCGTCGTTGGAAGTTCCGGACTGTGGCCCGTTGTTGGAGGTTTCGGACTGTGGCCCATCGTTAGAGATTCCGGACTGTGGCCCGTCGTTGGAGTTTCCGGACTGTGGCCCGTCGTTGGAGGTTCCGGACTGTGGCCCGTCGTTGGAGGTTCCGGACTGTGGCCCGTCGTTGGAGGTTCCGGACTGTGGCCCGTCGTTTGAGGTTCCGGACTGTGGCCTGTCATTGGAGGTTCCGGACTGGGTACTGTCGCCCGTCGTTGGAGGATCCGGACTGGGTACTGTCGCCGGAAGCTCTGGACTATGGAAGCGCACTGGAAGCCTGATGCGTGGTGCCGGAACTGGTGGTACCGGGCCGAGGACACGCACCTCAGGGCGAGTGCGGGGAAGAGGCACAGGCCGTACTGGACTGTGGAAGCGCACTGGAGGCCTGATGCGTGGTGCCGGAACTGGTGGTACCGGGCTGAGGACACACACCTCAGGGCGAGTGCAGGGAAGAGGTACAGGCCGTACTGGACTGTGGAAGCGCACTGGAGGCCTGATGCGTGGTGCCGGAACTGGTGGTACCGGGCTGAGGACACGCACCTCAGGGCGAGTGCGGGGAAGAGGCACAGGCCGTTCTGGACTGTGGAAGCGCACTGGAGGCCTGATGCGTGGTGCCGGAACTGGTTGTACCGGGCTGAGGACACGAACCTCAGGGCGAGTGCGGGAAGGAGGCACAGGATAAACTGGGCCGTGGAGACGCATTGGAGATCTGGAACGTAGAGCTGGCTCAATGCGTCCTGGCTGGATGCCCATTCAAGCCCGGCAAATGCGAGGAGCTGGAATAGAGCGGGCTATGAATGCGACCTGGAGACACCGTGCGCATTTCTGAATAACACAGTGCCTGACCAGTCACATGCTCCCCACGATAAGCACGAGTTGTTGGCTCATGTCTCTAACCTGACTCAGCCAATCTCCTCATGTGCCACCCCCCAAAAAATATTGGGGCTGCCTCTCGTGCTTGCCTTGTTTGTATTTCTCCTCATAATATCGTTGTTCCGCTTTCGCTGCCTCTATTTCTTCCTTCGGACGGCGATACTCCCCCGCCTGCGTCCAGGGTCCTGCTCCATCCAGTATCTCCTCCCAGGTCCATTTCTCCATAAAACGCTGCTCCTCCTTTTCACGCTGCTTGGTCCTTTTGTGGTGGGTTCTTCTGTCACGGCCGTCAAAAGGAGGAGACCAAGGCGCAGCGTGGTATACGTACATTCTTCTTATTTAAAAGAATGAACACTGAACAAAACTATCAAAATAACAAAACAAACCGTGAAGCTATACAAATGAGTGCTGACAGGCAACTACACATAGACAAGAACCCACAAATACCCTAGGGAAAATGGCTACCTAAATATGGTCCCCAATCAGAGACAACGATAAACAGCTGCCTCTGATTGGGAACCATATCAGGCCACCATAGACATATATATACCTAGACCTACAAAAACCCTAGATATACAAAAACCGTAGACAAGACAAAACTAGCATACCCACCCTAGTCACACCCTGACCTAACCAAAATAATAAAGAAAACAAAGATAACTAAGGTCAGGGCGTGACATAGGCTAAGTTAAGTTCAGGCATGCTTGCTTGTGAGTGGTTAAGGGTTAGGGTTTGTGTTAGGGTAATGTTGGAAAACAACATGTTAAAACCAAAAAAGGTGATTAGATTCTAACCACTGCCACTCATGTAATAGAAGTCCTGCTCGTTATAACTATCCGTCCGCAACTCCTCCTAGCAACACCATTTCCTCTTTTGAGCCTTGCAGAAATTCGCCTCACCACCACTTGAGGGCACAGTATCATCAGGCCTACAGATTGGTCGACAATCACCAGAAAACATTCACTCTATTGTCATACCTCTGGTAAGAGAGAACAATATATTGACTTGACATTCTTGTCTTTTTAGTCATGGAAACGTTGATACGAGGTAGGCTAAGTCTATGGTGGATGGCAGTTCTCTTTTTTCCTCTTGAAATATCCATCATAGCAATCAACCACTCCTCCATAGAGACAACCAGTCCTCATAACACAAACACACAATTAACACATAACTTCAAACATACAAGTACACAACAACATTTATAGCCCTCCAATTACAATGCTCTAAATTCCATTAACATTGAACAAAACATAGTAAGTGGTTGTACAGTAAACGTGCAATACATTATATTAGAAGTACCATAGCAACAAGGTAATCAAAGTATACTCTAGAGACAGTGTAGAGATTTAAAAAAGTTTTTTACAGGCAAAGTCAGGAGTAACGACAGCCAATTCATATACACAGTGCCCCCCAATTTTTTTTCCACTCTTTTCATTCTTTCTCCTTTGTTCCTCCTCTGCTTAAATCACAATATTCTTGACACCTGACATTGTCCATGCAACAATTACACATGAGCCACTTTCTCTGCATACAAAACAATGAACAAGGCAGCCAGAATAAAATTATTTATTCCTTCCAGCACTGACAAACCCAAGAGAATTGTGCTTTTGCTATAGTGGGTTCTATAATGCACACACCACAATAAATAATGCAATTTAAATGTTTGTCAAAGGCGTGTTTAGTTCCAAAACACTGACACAGCTGGAGTAATTTGCAAATAAATTGACATTAAAATGCAATGCTCAGGGAGGGTTGGAACCACTTTCCAATTAAAGGTTTTATCCAAGACCAGTCTCTACCCCCACAGTCATTTTGACGTGCCTACAATATATGCAGTAAATCTAAAATAAAAAATGCACAGAGAAAATACTGGGGTCAGAACCATATTTCTGTCACTCAGGATGCCTGCATGCTAATAAGATGTATAAAAGAGACATGCTTCTTTGCAGAGAATCCTAATTTCTAGAGTTTTGGGGTGTATTTTCTGTGGACAGAGCACACTAGTCTTAAGGACAATCATGACGGACAGTTAGAAGCTAATTTACACTTACAGCAGTTTCTAAAGGATTGACTTCCACTTCAAACAGGATTAAAAACATTCTAAAATGTCTGCAAAGCAAGATGACCTTTCAACATACAGTAGTAACTCCCAGTTCACCATCAAAGACATCCACATTGTGTCTGCCGTTTTTATGGCAGTTCTCTTTGTGACACAAGGTGGCAGTATAACGATGTAACTTTGGGTCTCTGAGGACACTGTCTAGCTCAAACACACTGTTCAGCATTATTCTGGGAATCCGTGTTGGGCAGCTATAGATAAAGAGAGTCTCAAAGCCCGAAGAGACGTTACTTCTTGTTTGGCTGTTCCTCGGCCAAGGCACCTAAAGTGGTGCATCTGTTTACAAGCAAGCCACTTTGCAGAGGAGCACAGGGTCTCCAGCTGGAAAATGGGAGAAAAAAAATCTCTCCATTTGGGTCTTATTCACAGGATGTTTTAACATGGAGAGGAGAAACGTCCCCCACCGCCACCACCCAAGCAAAAAATGATTTCCTTTTTAGATGCAAATTGAGTTCTATCTTGCTTATGACATCTGTTTCGTACCCTGTATACATTACAATCCTGATATTTCCGTGCTCTGAGATAATAGCTGATGTCTGAATGCTTTGCCCCCCCTCCTCATTTCAGAGAAGCCGCCTTAAGGCCAGATCATATTGCCTTTGAGCGCTTGGCAGGAAGGGCAGAAAAATGCCAAAGGGAAATGCCAGTCAGTTCTGCCAGAGAGGTGAAACACTCGGGGATCCATGATATTGTGGTATTCTAAAACACCCAAAAGCAGAACTGTCTGTAGATGCAGTCTGGAGGAGGGGATGAACAGGGGAAGGAGGGGATGAACAGGGGAGGGAGGGAGAGAGAGAGAGAGAGAGAGAGAGAGAGAGAGAGAGAGAGAGAGAGAGAGAGAGAGAGAGAGAGAGAGAGAGAGAGAGAGAGAGAGAGAGAGAGAGAGAGAGACCAGTTTCACACACAACCCACAGCTATGGACTTAGGGACACGGAATGTCTTGATATTGTACGTTTCTACTTTCCAATAACACATTATTGAGTTTGGGAGATGGCTTTCAAGTAATCTTTAATTAGCATTGGATCCTCCATTACCACCATCCTCGCATGTTTATGGAAACTGTAGTCTCCATTTTGTCTGTTTTATTCCACTCTCTCCACATATAAACACAGCCATTTGTAAATGTCCTAAATGAGAAATAAATGCTGTAATGCCAAACACACACATGTTGCAGATCAAATGCAGAGATGCTAAATGACTATCATTAAAACCGCTGAGGCTTCATGATGAAAAAGCAGGGGCGCACGGTGGAGAACGCTCTCTCTGCTCTGTACGCTGTTGACATAAAGGGGGAAATGATGATTTACTAGGTGGGCCTTTATTCATTGGCTGTCCCAGATGAATAAAGATCAAATTATGGGTTTATGAGTTTCCTTGGCTATTTTGACATTTATATGAGACTGAGCTAGGCTCAAAGTGATTTATGCTTACAGCAGAAGGGAAAACAAATGAAGTAGACCAGAATTTTATTTTAATGTTACTCGCAATGTAGGGAAAGCGTTTGGGGACTGTTTGAATCCATTCCAACACCCCTTATGTTTTAAGGCTTACTGAGGGGATACTGCTTGGCTTAGGTTAGAGTTTGGGTCAATGTAGGGATAGGAGAAGTTGAGACGAAGGTCAGAAGTAAAATAGATGTATTGGACCAACAACACATCCCCGTCATCCTACATCTATTACTATCACAGTGTGAGAAAGGAATCCGGTGATTATGACAAGTGACATCCACATGGTGGCAGGCAAGCACAACATTTGGAGCAGAACATGGTAGAAAAGAAACAGACCCTGCAGCGTTTGTCATAAATATCTGACAAACACAGAGAGGAAGGAGAGGGTGAGGGACCATAATGTATGTGATCAGTCAGACCTTTAGCATGCTCTCTGCTGAGATAACAGAGTAAAAAGGTACCTATTTGACACCTAAGTTATGATAGTAATAATGATGGGAGGAAAACACAAGGCCAAAGAGCTTTCTTCTTAAGGTGCGAAGATTGTACTTGATATAACTGAACACAGTAGATATGTACAATACCGTAGTATCCATCTCCATTCGTTAGAAATTTACTATGGCCTCTTCTCTCCCAACTAACCCGAATTGTTTCAGGCATCTCGTTTAGCTCCAAATGCTCTCTCTTAAGAGCAACAATGCCTGATCTGGTTTTGCATAATAGATTAATAGGTTTTTTCGTCCACCATTATTCTCTTATTTTCACATTGATGACGTAAAGAACCCTTTAATGTTTTTCCCCCTTCTTCTTTACACACTTTCCGCTACTCAGGACTTCAAAAAGACTGTGGCTTTCCACTACCCAGGAATTTGAAAAGACAGTGACTTTCCATTACCCAGGACTTAAAAAAGACAGTAGCTTTCCATTACCCAGGACTTCAAAAAGACAGTGGGTTTTCACTAACCAGGACTTCAAGAAGACAGTGTGTTTCCACTACCCAGGACTTCGAAAAGACAGTGGCTTTCCATTACCCAGGACTTAAATAAGACAGTGGCTTTCCATTACATAGGACTTAAAAAAGACAGTGGCTTTCCACTACCAAGGACTTTGAAAAGACAGTGGTATTCCATTACCCAGGACTTTAAAAAGACAGCTGCTTTCCGTTACCCAGCACTTTAAAAAGACTGGGTTTTCACTACCCAGGACTTCTAAATTATAGTGGCTGTCCAATACCCAGGACTTCGAAAAGACAGTGGCTTTCCACTACCCAGGACTTCGAAAAGAGAGTGGCTTTCCACTACCCAGGAATTCGAAAAGACAGTGGCTTTCCACTACCCAGGACTTCAAAAAGGCAATGGCTTCCACTACCGAGGACTTCAAAATGACAGTGGCATTCCACTACCCAAGACTTCAAAAAGACAGTGGCTTTCCATTACCCAGGACTTAAAACAGAAAGTGGGTTTTCACTAACCAGGACTTCAAAAAGACAGTGTGTTTCCACTACCCAGGACTTCAAAAAGACAGTGGCTTTCCATTACCCAGGACTTAAATAAGACAGTGGCTTTCCATTACCTAGGACTTAAAAAAGACAGTGGCTTTCCACTGCCAAGGACTTTGAAAAGACAGTGGTATTCCATTACCCAGGACTTTAAAAAGACAGCGGCTTTCCGTTACCCAGAACTTCAAAAAGACTGTGGGTTTTCACTACCCAGGACTTCGAAAAGACAGTGGCTTTCCACTACCCAGGACTTCAAAAAGACAGTGGCTTTCCACTACCCATGACTTCAACAAGGCAATGACTTTCCACTACCGAGGACTTCAAAATGACAGTGGCATTCCACTACCCAGGACTTCAAAAAGACAGTGACTTTCCACTACCCATGACTTCAACAAGGCAATGGCTTTCCACTACTCAGGACTTCAAAAAGGCAGTAGCTTTCCACTACCCAGGATTCCAAAAAGACAGTGGCTTTCCACTACTCAGGACTTCAAAAAGTCAGTGGCTTTCCACTACTCAGGACTTCAAAAAGGCAGTAGCTTTCCACTACCCAGGACTTCAAAAAGACAGTGGCTTTCCACTACTCAGGACTTCAAAAAGTCAGTGGCTTTCCACTACTCAGGACTTCAAAATGGCAGTAGCTTTCCACTACCCAGGACTTCAAAAAGGCAGTAGCTTTCCACTACCCAGGACTTCAAAAAGGCAGTACCTTTCCAATACTCAGGACTTCAAAAAGACAGTGGCTTTCCACTACCCATGACTTCAACACGGCAATGGCTTTCCACTACTCAGGACTTCAAAAAGGCAGTGGCTTTCCACTACTCAGGACTTCAAAAAGGCAGTGGCTTTCCACTACTCAGGACTTCAAAAAGGCAGTGGCTTTCCACTACTCAGGACTTCAAAAAGTCAGTGGCTTTCCACTACTCAGGACTTCAAAAAGGCAATGGCTTTCCACTACTCAGGACTTCAAAAAGGCAGTGGCTTTCCACTACCCAGGACTTCAAAAAGGCAGTACCTTTCCAATACTCAGGACTTCAAAAAGACAGTGGCTTTCCACTACCCATGACTTCAACACGGCAATGGCTTTCCACTACTCAGGACTTCAAAAAGGCAGTGGCTTTCCACTACTCAGGACTTCAAAAAGGCAATGGCTTTCCACTACTCAGGACTTCAAAAAGGCAATGGCTTTCCACTACTCAGGACTTCAAAAAGGCAATGGCTTTCCACTACTCAGGACTTCAAAAAGGCAATGGCTTTCCGCTACTCAGGACTTCAAAAAGACTGTGGCTTTCCACTACCCAGGAATTTGAAAAGACAGTGACTTTCCATTACCCAGGACTTAAAAAAGACAGTAGCTTTCCATTACCCAGGACTTCAAAAAGACAGTGGGTTTTCACTAACCAGGACTTCAAGAAGACAGTGTGTTTCCACTACCCAGGACTTCGAAAAGACAGTGGCTTTCCATTACCCAGGACTTAAATAAGACAGTGGCTTTCCATTACATAGGACTTAAAAAAGACAGTGGCTTTCCACTACCAAGGACTTTGAAAAGACAGTGGTATTCCATTACCCAGGACTTTAAAAAGACAGCTGCTTTCCGTTACCCAGCACTTTAAAAAGACTGGGTTTTCACTACCCAGGACTTCTAAATTATAGTGGCTGTCCAATACCCAGGACTTCGAAAAGACAGTGGCTTTCCACTACCCAGGACTTCGAAAAGAGAGTGGCTTTCCACTACCCAGGAATTCGAAAAGACAGTGGCTTTCCACTACCCAGGACTTCAAAAAGGCAATGGCTTCCACTACCGAGGACTTCAAAATGACAGTGGCATTCCACTACCCAAGACTTCAAAAAGACAGTGGCTTTCCATTACCCAGGACTTAAAACAGAAAGTGGGTTTTCACTAACCAGGACTTCAAAAAGACAGTGTGTTTCCACTACCCAGGACTTCAAAAAGACAGTGGCTTTCCATTACCCAGGACTTAAATAAGACAGTGGCTTTCCATTACCTAGGACTTAAAAAAGACAGTGGCTTTCCACTGCCAAGGACTTTGAAAAGACAGTGGTATTCCATTACCCAGGACTTTAAAAAGACAGCGGCTTTCCGTTACCCAGAACTTCAAAAAGACTGTGGGTTTTCACTACCCAGGACTTCGAAAAGACAGTGGCTTTCCACTACCCAGGACTTCAAAAAGACAGTGGCTTTCCACTACCCATGACTTCAACAAGGCAATGACTTTCCACTACCGAGGACTTCAAAATGACAGTGGCATTCCACTACCCAGGACTTCAAAAAGACAGTGACTTTCCACTACCCATGACTTCAACAAGGCAATGGCTTTCCACTACTCAGGACTTCAAAAAGGCAGTAGCTTTCCACTACCCAGGATTCCAAAAAGACAGTGGCTTTCCACTACTCAGGACTTCAAAAAGTCAGTGGCTTTCCACTACTCAGGACTTCAAAAAGGCAGTAGCTTTCCACTACCCAGGACTTCAAAAAGACAGTGGCTTTCCACTACTCAGGACTTCAAAAAGTCAGTGGCTTTCCACTACTCAGGACTTCAAAAAGGCAGTAGCTTTCCACTACCCAGGACTTCAAAAAGGCAGTAGCTTTCCACTACCCAGGACTTCAAAAAGGCAGTACCTTTCCAATACTCAGGACTTCAAAAAGACAGTGGCTTTCCACTACCCATGACTTCAACACGGCAATGGCTTTCCACTACTCAGGACTTCAAAAAGGCAGTGGCTTTCCACTACTCAGGACTTCAAAAAGGCAGTGGCTTTCCACTACTCAGGACTTCAAAAAGGCAGTGGCTTTCCACTACTCAGGACTTCAAAAAGTCAGTGGCTTTCCACTACTCAGGACTTCAAAAAGGCAATGGCTTTCCACTACTCAGGACTTCAAAAAGGCAGTGGCTTTCCACTACCCAGGACTTCAAAAAGGCAGTACCTTTCCAATACTCAGGACTTCAAAAAGACAGTGGCTTTCCACTACCCATGACTTCAACACGGCAATGGCTTTCCACTACTCAGGACTTCAAAAAGGCAGTGGCTTTCCACTACTCAGGACTTCAAAAAGGCAATGGCTTTCCACTACTCAGGACTTCAAAAAGGCAATGGCTTTCCACTACTCAGGACTTCAAAAAGGCAATGGCTTTCCACTACTCAGGACTTCAAAAAGGCAATGGCTTTCCACTACTCAGGACTTCAAAAAGGCAGTGGCTTTCCACTACTCAGGACTTCAAAAAGGCAGTGGCTTTCCAGTACTCAGGACTTCAAAAAGGCAGTGGCTTTCCACTACTCAGGACTTCAAAAAGGCAATGGCTTTCCACTACCCAGGACTTCAAAAAGGCAGTGGCGTTGCACTCATTTCAGAGAAAGATGAGCTTATCTTACAATGGAGCTTAGTGGGAATATGGATGGGAAGAGTTTAGCATATTTTCCCCTCTTTTTTTCATCACTCTGTTGAGCTGATTTGTAGCACGACGTCTACCTGCTACCCCCATGTCTACGGGAGATTTTCATCCCCTCACTTGGAAGCTGCTTGTAGTTTTACCTTTACCTCAGGGTTGGCATCCTTACACCACAACCCTTAAAGCCTTTACAACTGATTGCTCTCTCTTCTCTACAGCTAGACAAGGGAAACCTGAAATATGACTTACTGTTAAAGGAATCCTTCATTGTAAATCAGAAAAACTATTTCAGCTTGGTCAGTGTATAATATGATCTCATGCACTTCATCTATCCACAATTGTGTTATGTGTTATATTCACTGAGGTATAGTAAGAACTGGAGACTGCGCCCAAGATGTCCGACGGTTGTTTTCAAGGTAATTTACTAATGTTCTCTTATTCATGGACCGTCAATATCTGTGTTGCATCCGGTTTATACAGACCAACATCACATGTGCACTATCACTCAGTGTGCACAGGGAGCGGATGGAGCAGTGACGACGTCATCACGTCTTCCAAAAACATGCAGACATTGGATGAATATAAATATCTGTGGGTGATGGGTGAAAAAACGACCTCAGCAACAAATATTTGAATAACTCAATGGATATTTAGTGCACAAAGGTGATGACTAAAGTGTCTTATTAGAAATGTTCTAATCTGACTTCTTTATGTGGCCATCTATGGAAATTTTATTTCTGGGCCTGGTATCAGATAAACTGCAGTACTGAAGCAAAACTTTAGGAGCAGTCAAAACCGTGCTCTTAGAACGGAACCCTGGCCCCTTAGTTGTAACTTATCTTCATCTATCCACAGTTGTGTTATGTATGCTGTATCTCATCTAATTCACCCACACTGGACTTTCTCTGATGTCTCCCTGCATACCCTCTCACTCTGTCCCCGGCCCTTGAATGAGGTTGTGTGCCCACCCAGTAGGATGGATCCAGTTCACGTAGACATCTGCCGCCGTGCAGAACCCTTCATCTTCTCATTATTCTTCCTTGGAAGTGAGGTCGATTTGGGGGACTGAGCGATAGCTCTCCCGCATCTCTCGCATTGTCTCCGATAGCTCTCTGGTCACAATAATGTGCTGCGGTGGTGGTGGTGGAGAGTGCTACGGTCTCGACGGGAGACAATTGTGGGTGCGTAGGCTTCCAGAAAAAGCACCCAGGCATGGGCTGTGGGATGCTTTGGTTAATTTCACCTCCCTCCACAATCATAAAGAGCAGATAGCTAATTTTAACTGTGGGTATAGTAAATACCCAGCAAAGGATACCTTGGTTTTAACCTGGGCTTCTCTACATAATGTGCTCATATGAACTCAAGTAAAATGTGGGACTAAACAGCTAAATAAATGTGCAGCAAAGAAGTACTGATTAGAGTTCTACATGGATCCACCTGTACCCGAATACCCGAGACACTACCCGGGACCCGAGCGGGAATGCTAAATAATGTGTCTGGGTCTGGGTCGGACATGATATGATTGTCATAGGTCTCGAGATGTTTACTTTTAACTGAATTGTTAATGGCCTCATCTGAAGCAGAGGAAAAGGTGATGACTACAATGGCTTCCTTTGAAGCAGTGGCATGCCATGATGACTACAATGGACTATTCTGAAGCAGAGGCATTCCGTGATGACTACAGTGGCCTCTTCTGAAGCAGGACTGTCGTGATGACTACAATGGCCTTTTCTGAAGCAGAGCCATGACAGGGTGGCTACAATGGCCTCTTCTGAGCAGATGCATGACATAATGACTACAATGGCCTATTCTTAAGCAGAGGGATATCGTGATGACTACAATGGCCTTTTCTGAAGCAGAGCCATGACATAATGACTACAATGGCATTTTCTGAAGCAGAGGCATGCTGTGATGACTACAATGACCTCTTCTGAAGAAGAAACATGCCGTGATGACTACAATGGCCTCTTCTGAAGCAGAGGCATGACGTGATGACTGCAATGGCCTCTACTGAAGCAGAGGTACTGTAAACAGTGAGGACTACATTGGCCAATTCTGAAGCAGAGGTACATAGTGATGACTAAAATGGCATCTTCTGAAGCAAAAACATGTTGTGAAGACTGCAATGTCCTCTTCTGAAGCAGAGGCATGCCGTGATGACTACAATGGCCTCTTCTGATGCAGAGGCATGATGTGATGACTACAATGACCTCTTCTGATGCAGAGGCATGATGTGATGACTACAATGTCCTCTTCTGAAGCAGGGGTATACAGTGATGACAACAATTGCCAATTCTGAAGCAGAGGTACATAGTGATGACTACAATGGCCTCTTCTGAAGCAAAGACATGCCGTGATGACTACAATGTCCTCTTCTGAAGCAAAGACATGCCGTGATGACTACAATGTCCTCTTCTGAAGCAAAGACATGCCGTGATGACTACAATGGCCTCTTCTGAAGCAAAGACATGCCGTGATGACTACAATGGCCTCTTCTGAAGCAAAGACATGCCGTGATGACTACAATGTCCTCTTCTGAAGCAGAAGCACGCCCTGATGACTACAACGGCCTCTTCTGAAGAAGAGGAATGCCGTGATGACTACAATGGCCTTTTCTGAAGCAGAGGCATACTGTGATGACTACAATAGCCCCTTCTGAAGCAGAAGCAACCGTGATGACTACAGTGGCCTCTTCTGAAGCAGAGGCATGATGTGATGACTACAATGGCCTCTTCTGATGCAGAGGCATGATGTGATGACTACAATGTCCTCTTCTGAAGCAGGGGTATACAGTGATGACAACAATTGCCAATTCTGAAGCAGAGGTACATAGTGATGACTACAATGGCCTCTTCTGAAGCAAAGACATGCCGTGATGACTACAATGTCCTCTTCTGAAGCAGAAGCACGCCCTGATGACTACAACGGCCTCTTCTGAAGAAGAGGAATGCCGTGATGACTACAATGGCCTTTTCTGAAGCAGAGGCATACCGTGATGACTACAATAGCCCCTTCTGAAGCAGAAGCAACCGTGATGACTACAGTGGCCTCTTCTGAAGCAGAGGCATGATGTGATGACTACAATGGCCTCTTCTGATGCAAAGGCATGAAGTGATGACTACAGTGGCCTATTCTGAAGGAGAAGCAACCGTGATGACTACAGTGGCCTCTTCGGAAGCAAAAGCGTGCCCAGATGACTACAATGGCCTCTTCTGAAGCAGAGGCATGCTGTGAAAACTACAATGGACTCTTCTGAAGCAGAGAAATTCCGGGATGACTACAATGGCCTCTTCTGAAGCAGAGGCTTGCGCGTGATGACTACAATGTCCTCTTCTGAAACAGAGGTATGCCGCAATGACTGCAATGGCCTCTTCTGAAGCAGAGGCATGCCGTGATGACTACAATAGCCTCTTCTGAAGCAGAGGCATTCCGTGATGACTACAATGGCTCCGTAGAACTCTGATGTTTGTGTTGGCTGGATAATATAAAACCATGAATATCAAACATTTCCTTTGAATATCTATTCATAACATTTGCAATGCATTTTAGTGTGGAAAATATGCGAAGACAACCTATAGATGCTACAAGGTAAAACTGTGTTTCCATATACCGTGTGAGGTGAATGTATTTATTGAGGTCAGTGCTATGTTGTATAGTGCTATGTTGTCTGATGCTGTCCTAATATGGACACCATACATTGAGATTATAAGCATGGAAAGAGTTGTACTAGAGTACAACGCACATGCCAAAGTTTGTCTCAGTCATTACCCACTGGGCACAGATGTCAGTTCAACGTGTAGTTTTGATTGACATTTGGTTGAAACATTTATTGGATTTAGGTTCAAAGTTAGCTGAAAAAGAGACTAAATGGCCTTACGTTGATGATTTTTCTGCAAATCCAATCAGTTTGCCACATTGATTCAATGTCATCACATAGATTTGTTGGTGTTGAAATGATGCAGAAACAGAATTGATTCAACCAGTTTTTGCCCAGTGGGTACTCTGCTTGAAGATTACAAGATGCTAGTAAGTGGTGCTTGCTACTTGTAAAGGATAGCTTACAATATCTGCAAAATGTTCTAATGCTTAATCTCATTCACTAAATCTCCCGTTTTAGAACGTTCATCTTGGAAATGCATATTCATGTACTTATTTGCATAACGGACAGAGATGCAGTTTGGCACGACGCCAGTAAATAATGGTAGCAAAACGGTTCTATAAAAAGTCTCAGTGAATGTCTCAGCAAATACATGATTCATAACCAATTCATGAATGATAAATGTTGTGCAAATCCTTAGTCCAAGACAATTACATTGTAGTTTGCTACATGCTAATAGCATATTAAATGACACACTCTGCCTGCTTTCTGCAGGTATCACTCTGAGGCTGCCTGCTTTCTACAGGTATCACTCCTGAGGCTGCCTGCTTTCCTCGGGTATCACTCCTGAAGCTGCCTGCTTTCTACAGGTATCAATCCTGAGGCTGCCTGCTTTCCTCGGGTATCAATCCTGAGGCTGCCTGCTTTCCTCGGGTATCACTCTTGAGGCTGCCTGCTTTCCTCGGGTATCACTCCTGAAGCTGCCTGCTTTCCTCAGGTATCACTCCTGAGGGTGAACCCTTTCTCAGAGATAAAACAAATTGCAGGGGAATTGTATGAAAGGGTGTTGTGGGGAGTGTGTTCCCAGAGCGCACTCTCTCTCTCTCTCTCATCTCTCTCTCTGAGTGACAGGGGCTGCCTCTTTTGTACAGTGTGTGAGTCTACCCGCCACTCACCTACTGATAACACCAAATAACCCAGTCCATTGTTATCTTTAATTCCTCACTCCTTGTCCAAAGCCATTCAATGCCATCCAGTAATCCTCACTTCTTATTTTCTTCTTCCTCCTAGCCCGTGTCTGATTCCATCCGCTCCTTCCCTCAGCCTCGACCGGGAGGTCAACAATTCTACAGGACCAGAGGGATCAAAGCTTCCATTCTCAATGTACTGGTTCCAGATAAGCCTCTCGTCTTGTGAGAAGTGACAGTGGTCTTGTCGATATTATTCTTTCATCACTGGCTGAAAGCTAGGAAACATGTACTATATTTTGCTCATGTTCTTTATGATCTTAGGTTTAGAAATGCCCAACATGCTGCTTCTGTGCGCATGGAGTTTGTGGGATTTTTTTTATATCCAACGCCATGAATATCTTACAGCCGTTATAATATGATTGGCATGGTGGCACGGCATTGAACATGAAAGATATGCACCGAGGACATATAGGTTACGTATGGGTGTTGTGCACATTTTTGCTTGGCTGCAACCGATTTCAGACTTTTATTTGAATGTTTTATTCTGCACTATTTCAGTCTATTCTTTACCTCTTGGATAAACATCATGTATATCATCCCAACATCACATATTCGTGACAAAGGACATACAAGACTAAACCAACGACCTATCACGCAAGTACATGTTTGTTTACACCAGATACAGTTGGAGATTGCTCTTCTTTGAGATCACTGCGGAATAGGGTAAGGTTTAGGGAATAGGCAGAGAATGAGCTTTGAAGTGTTTTTCCAGTTGGATTGTCTCCCCAAGGAACCAAAATGAATCTGAAGGGAATTTCAACTCACACCTCGATCCCTTTCTCTTTTTCCGCATCGCATCCCCCGTCGCTCATACCTGGCTCACTGGACGACAGTTCACAAAGCTACTGAGTCCCCTGAATCTCCTAAATATTTCAGCGTCATTTTACTTATTTATCCCGCTCCAGATTTGACACTCATAGCTGGGGATTATGGACTGGCATCTTTAGGGACTGTGGCCCCAAATACAGCATGCCTTCAAAAGGAATGAAGGGCACATTTTAGGTAATCAAAATGACATTTGAAGTTGAAAAATATGAATGGCTCACAAAGTATATCACAAACAGTGTATTAAAGTTATGTTACTGTATGCTCACCACTTAAACAATTGTTTGGAACCTGTTAAACACTGATACGTTCAGTAATAATATTCACAGAAAAAATATTAAATTTTATTAGAGAACAGTTAGCATGGTGCTTCGAAGAGAACAATCCCTACCACAAACACCAACCCTTAGATCCGAACCTGCTGATAACACTAAGTTATTGAATAAACACAAACGGCAGTTCTTAACACTCTGAATTCACACTAATTTAATGGAGATGTGAGCAAGGAACCGAAATTGTCAATTTTATTCAAGGAAGCACACAGAGAGATAACTAGCATATAGATTACTTCATTTTCGCTACTCCAGGATCATTTGTGTCCTTTGGAAGTTTAAACCAGTATTGGGCTAGCCAAAAGCAAGCAGAGGAGTGGTGAGCGCCTATATTATGTTTTTGGAGAGTGCACCAATTTTTGTTAATGAGGGGTGAAAAAGAACACACAAGCTCATTAAGTGGGTTATGGCATTGGGAAGTTGTTTCAAACTCACCCAAGGACACTGTGGCACTGTTTTCACTTTGTAGAAAAGTTCCAATTGCAATGCAGTGAGAATCAAACTAATGAGGCTACCATAATGGAACTTATACGTTTGGCATGTACTGTATATATGTTGCAGTGGAGGCTCCTCAAAGGAGGAAGGGGAGGACCTTGCTCCAAAGTGAATTTCATTCCACTAAAAATAGTTAAACATTGACTTCAATACAAAACTTAGGAGGCTCATGGTTCTCACCCCCTTCCATAGACTTACACAGTAATTATGACAACTTCCGGTGGATGTCCTCCAACCTATCAGAGCTCTTGCAGCATGAACTGACATTTTTTCCACCAAATCAAAGGATCAGAGAATTCATCTAGTACTGAACCATAAGTTACAGATAGCTAGCAATGCACAGCATAAAAAGTGGTGAGTTGTTGACTCAGAGAGAGAAAGACAATGGTTGAGCAGTTTTGAACAAATACATTTCTTAAACTGCACTGCATGATTGTAGCTGATTTACTAACACATTAGTTCTAGTAGCTATGTTGACTATGACAGTAGCTAATATGGTGACAATGATGTAGGCTGTGTGTAGCAGTTAGCAGTAATGATATGAAGGTTTGGCTTGGAAAGGTTTTTTCGTCTGGTCACTGTCGTCTTTTGCATGCTTTTTACAAAATAATAAAATGCAATGCGACAGGATATTTATAAAACGTAGCTCTTCATTAGCTAGCTATAACTGGCATGTTCATGTGTCTCCGGCCATGATCAACTGAAATGATCTCACGACCTGGGTGGTCTTAACCAATCATAGCGCAATATGATATGACGGTAGAATGCAACCAATTACAATTCAGTATGCTGACATATGAATATTACAGTCACAGACAGCCAGCTGATTGGTTGTGCATTGAAGTGAAGGGAAATGGTAAGAAGAGGAGAGAGCATAGATGCGAGAAGGAATTATACAACGAGCAAAGCGATTAAGCTGTTTGTATGTGGATGCTATGAAAATGAACTGTGTTTGTGTGTGATCAGGGGTGTATTCATTCTGCCGATTCTGTTGAAAAAAGTTTATTGAATGAAAGCAAACGGAATGAAACTGGGATAAATATACCTGAATTTGTCCAATAGAAACTCTAGTTTTCAACAATCGAACAAATAATTACACCCTAGAATAGCTAGATTCAGGCAAGAGTGTGCCAGGCAGTATTGAATGTGTCACTGTCTATCACCTTGATTACTCAAATATTTATCTCGACAAGTGCACCTACGTTGTAAACTTTCATTCATAGGCTAGGTTATAGTAACCTCATGATGGCTATAGGGAAATGTTTAGTATCATGTAGTAGCCTAAACCAATCGATGTTACATTAAACTGGGTGAATGGAATATGAATGACAGCCGTCCAATATGTTGTAATAGAAATAAGGCCATGCTCATAAAAAAATTAATCATCCTCCCTTATCTTAAACGGCACCGACTGCCACTGAGATGTTGAGATGTGTTTATGTATCACCAATGTACGAAATTGTGTGTGGAGATTCCTAAAAAATTACAAATGACATTAATCTGCTAGGTGAGTAAAAGTGTGTTTGCTTGTCTAGCAGAAGATATGACATACACTTAGTTATTATTACTTCTGACCATTTAGCTACATTTCTTTATATCTTATTGCTTTTGTTTTCTTTAACATAAATAGTTTTTCTACCGCTTGAGGAGTAACTCAAGTTTAAGCCTCATTAAAAGTTACCCCTGTAAAGTTTAGAGCCTGGCTGCTGGTGGATGAATGTGGAATGTGTGGCTTTCAGTTGAAAGGCCTCTTAATGAGATTGTACACTTTCATAGATGGACAGTTATCTGGGAATGTATTAAAACATCACACCTCACAGCCTCCTTTTAAAACCTCTTTAATACCTTATTTTTTAATCTGTGTGGCACCAGCCATACACATTCATCCGTCTCCAATGGAATTTCAAGTGTAAAATATTAAAAACCTGAACCAAGCAAGAAGACTAATGTATGTTTAAATCTTAAAACCATGGACTTTTTGTTATTATGTCAGCAGAAAACTTCTACCTGGTACAGTAGTGGTGGTTCTTACCTGCTATAGTGGATGTGGTTCTTACATGGCATTGTGGTGTTGGATCCTACCTGGTATAGTGGTGGTGGATCGTATCTCTTATAGTGGTGGTGGATCCTACCTGGTATAGTGGTGGTGGATCGTATCTCTTATAGTGGTGGTGGATCCTACCTGGTATAGTGGTGGTGGATCGTATCTCTTATAGTGGTGGTGGATCCTACCTGGTATAGTGGTGGTGGATCGTATCTCTTATAGTGGTGGTGGATCCTACCTGGTATAGTGGTGGTGGATCGTATCTCTTATAGTGGTGGTGGATCCTACCTGGTATAGTGGTGGTGGATCGTATCTCTTATAGTGGTGGTGGATCCTACCTGGTATAGTGGTGGTTGATCGTATCTCTTATAGTGGTGGTGGATCCTACCTGGTATAGTGGTGGTGGATCGTATCTCTTATAGTGGTGGTGGATCCTACCTGGTATAGTGGTGGTGGATCGTATCTCTTATAGTGGTGGTGGATCCTACCTGGTATAGTGGTGGTGGATCGTATCTCTTATAGTGGTGGTGGATCCTACCTGGTATAGTGGTGGTGGATCGTATCTCTTATAGTGGTGGTGGATCCTACCTGGTATAGTGGTGGTGGATCGTATCTCTTATAGTGGTGGTGGATCCTACCTGGTATAGTGTATGTGGTTCTTACCTGGTATTGTGGTGGTGGTTCCTACCTGGTATAGTGGAGTTGGTTTCAATTAATTGCTAAGAAACCAAAATGACAACGCAACCTGTCAGGGAAATTCCGTACTGAGAAAAACTTGGGAATTTCTTCAAATAATCATCTTTATTTAATATTGATTAATTATTGCAATAATGAAGCCGTCAATCCAACAGTCTTGACTGTCGGACCGAGTGCTTAACCTTTACAGAAATGCAGAGTTTTATATATAGTAGACCTAAAAATGCTGTTATGGCTGGCTCCACCCATCCCATGCAGACTAAGGGCCATCGTAAGCCACTCTGGGTTCATCTCCTGGTTTTCTGCCTCTGGTGTTATTTTTAACCCCACCTTGTTTTAGTTTCGCAGATTCCAGGATAATTAGGAATACTGAGGCCTTTGTCCTGCTCCTCCAGGCTATCTCTATCCCGGCTAAACATGCAGGCTCAATCAGACCGGAGACATACAATTGAAGTCAGGAGGTTTACATACACCTTAGCCAAATAGATTTAAACTCTGTTTTTCACAATTCCTGACATTTAATCCTAGTAAAAATTCCCTGTTTTCGGTCAGTTAGGATCAACACTTTATTTTAAGAATGTGAAACGTCAGAATAATAGTAGAGAGAATGACTTGAACTAGATCTGACCCCACCCTGGTTGGTATGTCCTAGAATTGAGGTTTTCTATCATATAACCAAGGATGAACTAGACTGAAAAAGAGATGAGAAAATCCGGTGAATACCGCTTTCCTAACAACTACACACTGAACAAACTAAACCAAAACAATGTTATAAATATGCCATCAATTGTTGCATGAAGCTGCACTGAGAAACTGTTCTTCCACATTACCATCTGAGTTCCTGCACACTCATCCTGCACAATCCCACTCATAAATAGAGAAAGCCTTATTTGAATTATTAATGCAGATTTTTGCACACAATCTTCAGGGCCTATTATCAACATCCTGGCAGGATTCTATTTCATTTAGACAGATTAGATGGATCCAGGCAGCTGGTTCTATTGAAACACTGCACAAATGTTTAAGGGTTAAGGTGATTTCGAAAGATAATCTCGGACCAGGCTGATTTGATAAAGCAAAGGTTGTATTCGTGTCTTTTTGCATATGAATGAATTTCAGCACGGGTTATGACAATGTATTGTTTTCTGAATTCTGTGTCCATCTCAGAAGTGTGGAGTATGGACCATGAATAAAATGTCAGGTCTCCTGATGTATAATCTCTATGGACATTGAAAAGTCCAGCATTGCTTAAGAATGAGGCTGAGGATGAGGCTGGGGTACGATACAATGACTACACCATCATCCATTTGTGTAAGGTCAAGTCACAGACATCCAGTCTTGTGAGGACTCAAATAACCACTTATCTTTTGGAAAGCCATAAACTAGGTAATCCTCTTATTTGACAGCCATACCAGACACTCATTACCTCTGCTTCTTCCTACATAATGAATCATGGTATAGGAACAGCATTTCGTGTCAAGATAAGTTCATCCATTTCATAAGACATTCAGTAGGAATTTCCTCAGTGAAAGCTTCAGCTACACAACAACCTACACCTGACCAATCCCAGATTATCTCTCCACCCTTCTTAAGGACATAAAGCCCAACAGATGACACCAGCGTGCCCTTATAGAGAGGAATGAAGCCTTCTTCAGAGGGATGGTGTTAACCTTCCATTCACCCCATTATTGTATTCTGTATTTGTCTTATCTTAAATTGTTTCCTTCTGATCACATCCCGTGTTCAACTCTTACGACAAATTACAAATTACAAATAGAGAGATTCCTAGGAGGGCAGAGAGAAGGGAAGAGAGGACGAGAGAGAGGGAAAGAGAGGACAAGGGAGAGGGGAAGAGAGGACGAGAGAGAGGGGGAGACAGGGCGAGAGAGAGGGGAAGAGAGGACAAGAGAGAGGACGAGAGAGAGAGGAAGATTGAGAACGGGGTCTGATTAAAATGTCAGATGAGCAGTATATTTGCCTTAAAGATTGAAAAGATTGAAGACAGTTTATTGTACACTGCCACAACCCATAACCGCTGCTCGCAATCCAACATGTAAATTAGTTATTGGCATCAAGTATCAAAAGCTAAAAACATATAGCATCCACCACAATATTAATTCAAGTGTGCCTCTTACTTCCATATATTCAATACAGTATGAACATGCCTACACAAACACCTACATTCCGCTCTCTAGGCACATTTAGACATTTTATTAAAGATCCATTTTCAGCTCTGATTTGTTTTGGAGGTACATGTGAAGTGAACCTCCGTTTTTAAAATGTGTCATTGTGTGTGTATGTGCGTGCGTGCGTAAACATTAAATATGTAAAGATGTAATTATGCGTTTTGCAGTATAGTAAGCAAATATTTGTTTACCATTAAAAGGATATTAGAAAGCTACTCTGAAGTTTATTGCCCGTAATGTAAGTTGATTTTCGAAAAATTCATTTAAAAACTTTATCTTAGTGTAATGAGTTTTTATTTGTGAGGAAATGGATTGTATGTTGAAATCAAATTATGTTAAATGAACACAAAATTAGCAGCAGGAATAAAAATGTAACAGTTTTCGATGATGGCAACTTTTAACGAGACACAAATGTACAATGTCATCTGTCCTCAAATGGTCACACGTTCATCATTTTTGTTTACCTTCATACACTTCCATTGCTACCTTACCATAACCTCCCTCTCCTCACAGTGTTTCTCTCCCTTTGCTCTCTCTATTAAATTCTAATAGGTTTGACAGGTTTATTTTCACTGCTGTAGATAAAAATCATTATTGCCATATTCCTCTGTCACAGCTGTCAGTGTCCCCACTATGCCCCGTTATTTGTGAAGGGCCCTTAAGTGTCATTTTGGGGATTGATGGTCACTCTGCGGCAGCGTGGTTACACTTCTCCTTCAAGCCAAAGTATGACAGCAGATGCACATCCCTTCCTATGAGCTAGCAGGAAGGTCCATGCCAAAGTGGAATGGAGACAAATTTACAGCCTCTGAAGAGGTGGTGGGGTTTTATGCTACCTTAGGGTATAGATGGCTGATAGATCTACACATGATCAGTTACTGTTCATTCTTCTCCATATCGCTGTATGTGTTTTATCTTAACTTGATCTCACAACAAATGCTCACATTGGCAAACAATCCAACAGACTGAGATATGCTCATATTCTCTGAATCGCAAAATGGCTGATACAGTGTCAAAAGCAGAGTTCTAAAATCACATGGCAAACAACCACAGAGGCAGGCCAAAGTACAATCAAAGGTTCTTTATTATCAACTCAGCTTTTACAAAAATGACAATACACAGTACCACTACGGCCCGATTAGAAACATATTAAAAGCCTGCGATTTAGGGCTATAGTCTAACTATGATCACCGGGGCAAAGTAAATATTTTATTTTATTATGTTTATTTGTCCTTTATTTAACTTGGCAACAGTTGATTCCCTCACGGAGCTGTGGTCAATGTAAGTTTGTTCGGCTCTTTCCGAGCAGCGTTCGTTTATTTGTCTCTTCCTGATAAGGGTTCAGATCTTCCTCCCGAGCAGGGGTCTTTAGTCGATGGCTGGTCCGGTAGTCAATCGCTAGTTTGGTTGTCAATGGCAGGTAGTGCTATAGAGAGTGTTGTATTTGTGTCTTTTTCCCACAGTAGGCGAACAGCGAGCAGCAGCATTGAGGTAGACGTCCATCGGTTGAGAGGTCCCCGATCCGAATGGCGTCTGAATTTTCAGTTCCTTTTAACTCTAGTCCTGGGGAGTGTTTAGCAATTAGTTTGGGGAGGGAGGAGGTGATACGGAATTGGCAACAGCTGTCTCAATGTCACTTTATCCATGCCAATCTGTGGAACCACAGCACACAATGAAAGCAAGCTAAATAGTCCATGCGATGAAATTCGATTTCACACGTGAGAATGTAAAGAAATAAGTGGAAGACAATCAATGTAAACACAGAGCACACATGATTAAAAGGTACATATATTCATGATATCAGATAATAAGATACTGATATGTAATATAAAGAGAATGTCAGTCTGTAGTTTAGTAGGAGTAATTGTCACTTGTGACATTAGTACTTGATCATGACTCTCAGTTGGGCGAAGGCATTGGACGAATGCATCTTCTGTACAAGGACGTTTTGTTTAAGAGCGCTCAATCTGAACATTAACACGTGTCGCTTGCAGTATGTTTGTGGAAGTATAAAGACCTTATCTTTCATAAAATAATAATTTTTTAAATGACAACACACCTTCATATGGTTAGGGTTAGTGTTTTCCTGGGGCCATATCTCCATGTTACACCGCTTGTTTACAGAAGACAAGACGCGGGGCCACCTGTAGTAATTAGTTATCTAGTGTGCTCCTAACACCTGTGTGTAAGCGTAACTCAGGAAGTGTAGGGGAAGTGTAGTTTCGTCAAATGGAGGCACCAATAGCTGTACAAAACTGCTACAGTAAGTGTATATTGTTATTTTAAAGATTCTTTCTCATTGATGAAAGATAAGGGTCATACTGTATGTTTTGAAAGCTGTATCGCAAGCGATGATTGACATTTCTAAACGTTAAAACACAGCGTTGGGATTGTAGTTCACATGAGGTAGTTGTGGGCAAAGTGAATGGTTGAAAACGTTAGGGAGAAGGCAGAATGTGACACGTTAGCAGGTCGTCAGGGTTAGAGTAAGGTTTAAGCATGCACATGAGATTTAAGGTTATTAAGTCAAATGATTTGTATTTAACCCTTATTTTACCAGGTAAGTTGACTGAGAACACATTCTCATTTACAGCAACGACCTAGGTAATACTTACAGGAGAGAGGAGGGGGCAGAATAAGCCAATTGTAAACTGGGGATGATTAGGTGACTGTGATGGTATGAGGGCCAGATTGGGAATTTAGCCAGGACACCGGTGTTAGCACCCGTACTCTTACGATAAGTGCCATGGGATCTTTAGTGACCACAGAGAATCAGGACACCTGTTTAACATCTCATCCGAAAGACGACACCCTAGACAGTGCGAAAGACGACACCCTACACAGGGCAATGTCCCCAATCACTGCCCTCGTGCATTGGGATATTTGTTTTAGACCAGAGAAAACGGTGCATCCTACTGGCCCTCCAACCCTGCTTAACTTCAGAAGCAAGCCAGTAGTGGGATGCAGGGTGGTATGCTGCTAATGTAGGGTAGGGTTAAGGTTAAGGTTAAGTCTAAAGAAGGGGAAGGTTAAGGTTAAGTCTAATGTAGGGTAGGGTTAAGGCTAAGTCTAACGTAGGGTAAGATTAAGGTTAAGGTTAAGTCTAATGTAGGGTAAGGTTAAGGTTAAGTCTAATGTAGGGTAAGGTTAATTAAAGTTAAAGGGGAATGGAAACACTAGGATTTAGAACGCCATCTAACTGAAACTGTAAATCACCGTATTGGAATTCTTGAGTCACTGGCAGGAGAGAAATATTTGGAACTCCCCAAAAAAGCTGAATTTACCGAATAGTTCCGAGTCTGAGAGTGAGTTTATTTCCGAGACTGTTAGTTAGGAAGCCAATAAACCCACTGAAGCCGTTCATGTTTGAGCTGATCGTTTGAGCCGATCGTTGCCCCGATCAAGGAGTTCATTCTCATAGCAGTAACAACACAGACATGCCGCCTGAAACACCTAAACTAGAGGGTCGGCGTAGACAAACACAAACTGGTGTGAGTGTGGATGCTGCCAGATAATGGCTAGAGTATGACTGTGTGTGTTGTAGAGAGATGGTGGCGATAGAGCACAAAATCCTGGCGGATGGTGGGTGTATTACATCCAGTCAGAGGTTCCTGTCAATCTGTCTGGATGGCGATGTATTTATTGGACGTGTCACTAATCCTTATGAAGGACATCCTGGCAGAAGAGGTTACTCTACCAGTCAACAGCCGATATGCGAGTTAAATAATTGATTAAATGTTGCATGATTATGAATTGTTTAATATCAGTAGTGGGTAGATGCTCAATAAATATAATCAGTATCCTACAACGATGTTTATGGATCATGGTGCCGGAGGAGATGGCTGCCGTTTAACGAGCTCTGAACCAATTGTGCTATTGTGTGTATTTGTTTGCGTTATTTGTAATTCATTTTGTACGTTGTAACGGCTGTCGTCTTCCTCCTCCTCGGACGAGGAGAGGCGAGAAGGATCAGACCAATATGCGGAGTGATTTGCGTTCATGATGATTTATTATAACGAAACAATCCAGAACACTTACAAATACAAAAACAACAAACGTGACAAAACCGAAAACAGTCCCGTGTGGCACGAACACTAACACGAGATACAACCACCCACAAACACACACGTGAACCCCGGCTGCCTAAGTATGATTCTCAATCAGGGACAACGATTTACAGCTGCCTCTGATTGAGAATCATACCCGGCCGAACACAAACAACCCGACATAGAAAAATAACACATAGACAACCCACCCCAACTCACGCCCTGACCAACTAAATACATACAAGAAAAAGGAAAAACAGGTCAGGAACGTGACATACGTAATGTTTTTGCACCGTCTCTTATGACCGAAAATAGCTTCTGGATATCAGGACAGTAATTACTCACCTCGTACTGGATGAAGACTTTTTTCTTTAACCAGTCGGACGTGAAGGATTTACTTCAGACACCAGACAAGACCCAAATCCCTGTCATTAGCATGAAGAAGAGACAGAGATATCGGGGACGTAGGTCGGGGTGCCTTGTAAGGATCCAACGGCGAGTGGCTAATCGGCCACTACCATCAGTCCTATTAGCCAACGTACAATCTGCCGTATCTTTACTATGGATTCAATTATATATGACATGCTATTTTATCAAATCAATTCTGTGTAATTAATATTTCCTGATTAAACTAATCATGTAAATGTAATTAACTAGAAAGTTGGGGCACCACGGAAGAATGTTTATAGAGCTGTTGTCTTCCAAGTAAACTCTTAAAGATCTGGTAATCTTTTATATCAATAGCAGTCCATTTTTTATCGTCACCTTATTCAGTGTAACGATTCTCGTCTGGTGAAGGAGAAGAGGACCAAAATGCAGCGTGGTAAGTGTTCGTCATAATTTATTTGAAAACTGAACACTACACAAAATAACAACGAGGAGAAAACGAAATGGTTATTCAAGGTGAACAGACACTACACAGAAAACAGGCTACCTAAGTATGATTCTCAATCAGAGACAACGATCGACAGCTGCCTCTGATTGAGAACAATACCAGGCCAAACACAGAAATATAACAACATAGAAAAAAGAACATAGACTACCCACCCCAACTCACGCCCTGACCAACCTAACACAAAGACATAAAAAAGGAACTAAGGTCAAAACGTGACATTCAGTCTCATCTGAACGTTGTAAAATTCTTCGTTATCTTCACGGACCCTGGCTAACAAGTTGAATCAGCAATACAAAATTTGGTTGAATTTTTTATTGACTAAATACCTAAATAATCACACAGAATTACATATACACAGGATGGATCATACATTGATTCCTAATTATGTCCGGAAAAAAATGTCCCCAGCAGACAAAACCGATATGACGGCTGGTTACACAAAGAAAGGGGGTTGGGTTTGAATGAAAGAGCGGGAAGACAGAGGAACAAAAGGATTGGGTCTCTATCGGACCTCATGAAGCTATGCTATCATAAAAATAGAATCTTATACATTCTAAATAACCACACATTTGGAAAAGGAAAATGCAAGAAATATATTTAGTCTGAGCTGTGCTTCGATAGATTGGTCGAAGATGGGTGGCTGGGTTGCCCAGCAGAGATCTCCCTTGTCCTTTGAAGAATATTTCCGGGCGGATACTTTGTAGTCTGTCGTCGTGTGGTAGAACGGATACGTTGTAGTACCCTGTCGTTCTGAAGAGATTGTCCGTCCTTACCTAGGCCACGCACGTTTACAGCTGCTGCTGATAACTCGACGTCTAGGATGTACCACTTCTTTAGTGAAAAAAAGTTCAAAGTTTATACCAAGTTTCCATACTCAGCTCGTGCTATTTTCTGGCTGGTGTAGTCGAAATTCATCCTTCCAGCGTGGCGATCGTCACCTCCACATTGAAATTATCTCTTTTAAACGTATGGACATCAGTCCTCACGTCATCCGGAACACAAGGTTGACTTTTGTCAACAGGCTTAAGTAGTGGGGGAGAGGAGGGCGTGTTTCATATTTCTCAACCAATGTCTGTTCACTTGGGCGTGGCCACTGAGTGAACATAGTTTACTTTATGAAAACAATTCTCTCATTTAGAAGCTAAAATTACATTTAATATTTTCACAAATAGTTTCATATTTAAACATTTACTTCTCACAACCATTCCATATGAATCTGATAACTAGAATGTGTAGACTTTCCAAGATATAGTTAATGTCGTCCTATCATCAGATATAATGTCCTAGACAACAACTGATCTGACATCGTATTCTTTAAGCACCAACGGACATTTTCAACTGGTTTGATTACAGAAAGATTGTTCTTTTCCCCAACCTTTTGATGTCACCATACTCTCTCTATTTTAACAACGGGATTTCCAAGAGTCCATTCTGTAGAGTGGAGAGAAAAAAGGGGGAAAGGTTTTTATGGGGGGTCATAAACCTCTCCCAACAGGGCAACGTTATGACAAATCATTGGATAACAAAATGGACGGGCTACGATCATGAATATCCTACCAACCGGACATTAAAAACTGTAATATCTGATGTTTCATCAGGTCGTGGCTGAACGAGGACATGGATAACATACAGCTGGAGTTTTTGTCCGCTGCATCAGCAAGATAGAACAGCTGCCTCCCGTAAGACAAAGTGTGGCGGTCTGCGTATATTTGTAAATAACAGCTGGTGCATGAAATCTAATTTGAACAAAGTCTCAAGGTTTTGCTCACCTGATTTAGATTATCTCATGATAAGCTGTAGACTACACTATTTACCAAGAAAGTTTTCATCTATATTTTTCGTAGCTGTATATTTACCACCACAAACCAATGCTCGCACTAAGACCAAACTCAATGATAGGGGCATAAACAAACAGGAAAACGCTCATCCAGAGCCGGCAACTTTTATGCAGGGAAACTTAAATCCGTTTTACCTCATTTCTACCAACATGTTACATGTGCAACCAGAAGAAAAATAACTCTAGACCACCTTTACACCACATACAGAGACACGTACAAAGCTCTTCCTCGCCATCCATTAGGCAAATCTGAGCATAATTATATCCTCCTGATTCCTACTTACAAGCAAAATCTAAAACAGGAAGCACCAGTGACTCGCTCAATACAGAAGTGGTCAGATAACACAGATGCTAAGCTACAGGACTGTTTTGCTAGCACAGACTGGAATAGGTTCCGGGATTCTTTCCGATGGAATTGAGGAGTACACCACATCAGTCACTGGCTTCCTCAATAAGTGCATCAATGACATCGTCCCCACAGTGAAGTACATATATACCCCAACCAGAAGCCATGGATTACAGGCAACATCCGCACTAAGCTAAAGGGTAGAGCTGCCGCTTTCAACGAGCATGGACGCTAACCTTGACGCTGATAAGAAATCCCACTATGCCCTCCGACAAACCATCAAACAGGCAAAGCATCAATACAGGACTAAGATTGAATCGCACTACACCGGATCAGACGCTCCTCGGATGTGGCAGGGCTTGCAAACTATTACAGACTACAAAGGGAAGCACAGCCGCGAGCTGCCCAGTGACACAAGCCTACCAGTCGAGCTAAATTACTTCTATGCTCGCTTTGAGGCAAGCAACACTGAAGCATGCATGAGAGCACCAGCTGTTCTGGACGACTGTTTGATCACACTCTCCGTAGCCAATGTGAGTAAGACCTATAAACAGGTCAACATTCACAAGGCCGCAGTGCCAGACCGATAACTAGGACGTGTACTCCGAGCATGTGCTGACCAACTGGCAAGTGTCTTCACTGACATTTTCAACCTGTCGCTAACTGAGTCTAAAATACCAACATGCTTCAAGCAGACCACCATAATCCCTGTGCCCAAGAACACTAAGGTAACCTGCCAAAATGACTACCGACCTGTAGCACTCACATCTGTAGTCGTGAAGTGCTTTGAAAGGCTGGTCATGGCACACATCAAAACCATTATCCCAGCAACCCTAGACCCACCTTAATTTGCATATCACCCCAACAGCTCCACAGATGATACGTGAGAATGTTATTAATTAATTACAGCTTAGCGTTCAACACCATCTTGCCCTCAAAGCTCATCACTAAGCTAAGGACCCTGGGACTAAACACCTCCCTATGCAACTGGATCCTGGACTTCCTGACGGGCTGCCCGGAGGTGGTAAGGGTAGGAAACAACATATCTGCCACACTGATTGTCAACACAGGGGCCCGTCAGGGGTGCGTGCTCACTCCCCTCCTGTACTCCCTGTTCACCAATTACTGCATGGACAGGAACAACTCCAATACCATCATTATGTTTGCCAACAGTGGTAGGCCTGATCACCGACAACGACGAGACAGCCTATAGGGAGGAGGTCAGAGACCTGGCCATGTGGTGCCAGGATAACAGCCTCTCCCTCAATGAGATCGAGACAAAGGAGATGATTGTGGACTACAGGAAAAGGAGGACTGAGCACGCCCCCATTCTCATCGACGAGGCTGTAGTGGAGCAGGTTGAGCGCTTCAAGTTCTTTGGTGTCCACATCACCAACAAACTATCATGGTCCAAATACACCAAGACAGTCATGAAGAGGACATGGCTGCTGCTACTCTCTGTTTATTATCTCTCTGTTTATTATCTATGCGTAGTCACTTTACTTCTACCTACATGTACACATGACCTGTAACGGGGTGAGTGACTGGTTGCCGGGAAGTCAGGCGCAGGAGAGCAGAGATGGGTGATAACAGGAGAACTTTAATATACACCCTGGCCCAAAGGCACAGGCAAGGCAGCACAAAGCACCACGGTAACATGAACCGGATTAAACAAAACAAACAAACCTAGGTTTGAAACAAACCTAGCGCAAGCCAGCCTGTAGCGTAACACCCTACACAAAGAACAATTTCACACACAGACATGGGGGAAACAGAGGGTAATATACATTTAGTCTGATGAGGGAATGTGAACCAGGTGTGTGGGAAAACAAGACAAAACAAATGGAAAATGAAAGGTGGAGCGGCGATGGCTAGAAGACCGGTGACGTCGACCGCCGAACGCCGCCCGAACAAGGAAAGGGACCGACTTCGGCGGAAGTCGTGACATTACCTCAATTACCTTGACTAACCTGTGCCCCCGCACATTGACTCTGTACCGGTACCCCCTGTATATAGCCTCGCTACTGTTATTTTACTGCTGCTCTTTAATTATTTGTTATTTTTCCATTATAATTGATTTTTTATATTTTTGCATGTGACAAATAACATTTGATTTGATCACGAGTGCTGTTTGGTGCGATGGTAACACATTTACCTTTTGATTAGACAACTTGAGTTCGAATCGCAGACAGCATCATGATTCATGAAATCTCATTCTAATCAGTAATGGGGTGTGCTCATTATAAATGCATTGTGATTTAGTTTCGGTGTCAGACTAACTTTTGTTATGATTTTGTTTGCAGAGCATACAGGCTGTCAGCTTATCGCCAGTTCACCCTATGGGCACAAGCAAGAATTGGACGAGGTGTACGGCGTCTCTTCCCTGCGTGTGTAGTTTCTTCCATAAAGTGTGCATACCCATATGCAAAGGCATTTACATAGGTTTGAATAAAACCAGTTCATTTAGAAAATATAGCCTGCTGTATTTTTTTTAAGACATAGACTTAATGCCTGCGCCTTATGTAAAAATAGTATTAATTAGCTTGTCCACTATAACAACAGGTTCAAGCGTAACCAGATAAACTTGCTTTGAAGATAAAACTACTTTCAACGTGCACTAATCCCGTGTCCCTGTCGCTAGAGTAGTGACTTCAACTATCTTTGGCTGCAATCTATTGGAAAGGAATGGTACCTACACTGGGCAGCTAGCTGGCAGAGTCAAAGTAGACTTGAATAATAAATGCCATTTAGCAGACACCTTTATCCAAAGTGAACTGGGTGCATGGTAGTGGAAACAGGTCATAGAAACAGTATTACAATGTTAATATCATGGATGATCAGTCCTTGCATCTATAGCTCTGTCTATGAATTTGAGAGTGGTTACATTTCCCTAGCCCCATCCCTTAGCTTTTTACCGAAAGAGGAGCAGGGAGACATTTTGTTATTGTTTCTACTGCTGATTACCACTTTAATAAGTTAAGATGCAGATTAAATACACACCAAAATATGTTACAGATACTATAAAAATGTCCCATCACTCAGACAGTAAGTGATTACACAGTATCCAGCACAGCAAACAATCAATCCATCAAATATATTTTACAAAAGCCCATTTTACATCAAAATAATAATCACAGTGGTTATAGAGGGTGCAACACCTCAGGAGCAAATGTCAGTTGGCTTTTCATAGCTGAGCATTCATAGGTTGAGAGAGAGAGTCGAAACAGCAGGACCAGGACAAGGTAGGGCATCCGTTGAAACGGGTAAACAAATCTGTGTAAAAACAATTCCACTCCGATTCCCTTTGTGGATGGGTGTATCTTTGAATTGGCTGTTGAATGGCCTGCTCCTTCCCATATTTGGAACACCAGCCCGCTCCCCCAAATTGATCGATAGTACATCTTGGTTCGCACTGTGATGATTGTGATTCTGAGCTCTCACGTTCACACAGTGAGTTATGGTCTTCACTGATCTCACTCTGTCAGTTCCATCTGTGGCGTATAGGGCCAGGACTCGGTTGTATACTGATGGTCGTGAGCGCAATCTATCTGGGCCCCGAGGTCTTTAGTGATGGTCCCGGTGGACCTCTCCTCTACTGCAGCACAGGAACACTCTGGCACCCAGGAGTCAGTTTAGCATGCTGTACTAACCGTTCTTTCCTGTTGGTGGAAAACAATTATGTCATCTATTAGGCTATACTTATATTCAAGAATCACCTGCATGTACTTGAAATAAACAATAGCCTTAGAAATAACATGTATTTGCATGTACCTCCTCTGCCCCCTGCACAGTCTCCTCCAGGATGAAAACATTTTCAGGGATGAAGATATCAACCTGAAAACAAACAAATGTTTTGTTAAGACAACTGAGCCCAAATATATCAGTTGGCATAAACAGGCTACCTGTCTTGTATCCTTTGTCAACACACACACACACACACACACACACACACACACACACACACACACACACACACACACACACACACACACACACACACACACACACACACACACACACACACACACACACACACACACACACACACACACACACACACACACACACACACACACACACACACACACACTTTAGTTGCAGTTGAGATGCTTGCTAATGTTACTTGCTTGGGGGTGTTACACAAAACACTTCAAAGGCAATTAGCTAGTTACCTTCAACTAGAGTTGCAACAAAGTTGTGTCTAAGGCTAGCCTAGTCAACAACAGTCATGACCGGTTAACGTTACCTCAGGCTCCATTGCATTGACTCACGTCGCCTCCTCCATTCAGTCGCTTTTGTTTGACTGCGAAGTCAGCGATGTTGATGATGATCGGTTGGTAACCCCTACACCATAACCCTCGAAATGTAAAATGCATGTGCAAGCTGAGGGCTTCATTGTAGGCCTATGACTCCTTTTCATTCGGAAACTCCCAGATGTCGCATCGAAAGTGCACCTTCATCGTGAAGTCTGCAGACCCTGCTGGCTCGAACTGGCACGTCCTTCCTCTTCAGGACATGAAGCCACTTCTTCAAAAGTTGTGGGTCCTTGGGCAGCCGATGGTAGTTTACCGAGGGATTTTTTTGGAGCCAATTCATTCAGCCTGGCGCCATACAGTTCATGTTGAATTACTACTTGTTGCCATCTTCAAAAAACTCACTCTTTTCGATTCTCCGCAAGAAAGCTCTATCCCATAGACAATTTGCTGCTTCCTGTCAGTGATGCAGTGGTGTCAGTCATTACTAATTCAATTTAAAATGGCACTGACCATAGCTCTAACAAACCTTGTCGATGATCAAAATACTAAATATAGAGCTGTTTCTATGTTAAATGCACATGTTTAGTATTAGTGGATTGAATACATCTCTTAATTTAGATTGAATTCCTAAAGTCTTTCCATTCACCTTTAAGGTTAAGTCTAATGTAGGGTAAGGTTAAGGTTAAGTCTAATCTAGGGTAAGGTTATGGTTAAGTCTAAAGTAGGGTAAGGTTTGAAAACAAAATTGGATTCCAACCTGCACATTAAGCCCAACCAGCTATCAAGCACAACATTTCCATAATCTTCTGCTTGGGAGCACATCTTCACCAGACGTACATATTGGTTGAACATTACACCTTTAGTGTTTGGGAATGACTCCAATAATGGAATGTAACAGAAAGGATTCCAATAATGGAATGTAATAGACAAGACTCCAATAATGGAATGTAACCGACAAGACTCCAGTAATGGAATGTAACAGACAAGACTCCAGTAATGGAATGTAACAGACAAGACTCCAGTAATGGAATGTAACAGACAAGACTCCAGTAATGGAATGTAACAGACAAGACTCCAATAATGGAATGTAACCGACAAGACCCCAGTAATGGAATGTAACAGACAAGACTCCAGTAATGGAATGTAACAGACAAGACTCCAATAATGGAATGTAACAGAAAGGATTCCAATAATGGAATGTAACCGACTAGACTCCAATAATGGAATGTAACAGACAAGACTCCAATAATGGAATGTAACAGGTTAGACTCCAATAATGGAATGTAACAGAAAGGATTCCAATAATGGCATGTAACAGAAAAGACTCCAGTAATGGAATGTAAGAGACTAGACTCCAATAATGGAATGTAACCGACTAGACTCCAGTAATGGAATGTAACAGGTTAGACTCCAATAATGGAATGTAACAGACAAGACTCCAGTAATGGAATGTAACAGAAAGGATTCCAATAATGGAATGTAACAGAAAGGATTCCAATAATGGAATGTAACAGACAAGACTCCAGTAATGGAATGTAACAGACAAGACTCCAGTAATGGAATGTAACAGAAAAGACTCCAGTAATGGAATGTAACAGACTAGACTCCAATAATGGAATGTAACCGACTAGACTCCAGTAATGGAATGTAACAGACAAGACTCCAGTAATGGAATGTAACAGACAAGACTCCAGTAATGGAAGGTAACAGAAAAGACTCCAGTAATGGAATGTAACAGATAGACTCCAATAATGGAATGTAACCGACTAGACTCCAGTAATGGATTGTAACAGACTAAACTCCAGTAATGGAATGTAACAGACTAAACTCCAATAATGGAATGTAACAGACAAGACTCCAGTAATGGATTGTAACAGAAAGGATTCCAATAATGGAATGTAACAGACAAGACTCCAATAATGGAATGTAACAGAAAGGATTCCAATAATGGAATGTAAAAGACAAGACTCCAATAATGGAATGTAACAGACAAGACTCCAATAATGGAATGTAACAGAAAGGATTCCAATAATGGAATGTAACAGACAAGACTCCAGTAATGGAATGTAACAGAAAGGATTCCAATAATGGAATGTAACCGACTAGACTCCAGTAATGGAATGTAACAGACTAAACTCCAATAATGGAATGTAACAGACAAGACTCCAATAATGGAATGTAACAGAAAGGATTCCAATAATGGAATGTAACAGACAAGACTCCAGTAATGGAATCTAACCGACTAGACTCCAGTAATGGATTGTAACAGACTAAACTCCAGTAATGGAATGTAACAGACTAAACTCCAATAATGGAATGTTACAGACTAAACTCCAATAATGGAATGTAACAGAAAAGACTCCAGTAATGGAATGTAACAGACAAGACTCCGGTAATGGAATGTAACAGACATGACTCCAGTAATGGAATGTAACAGACAAGACTCCAGTAATTGGATGTAACAGACTAGACTCCAGTAATGTATTGTAACAGACTAAACTCCAGTAATGGAATGTAACAGACTAAACTCCAATAATGGAATGTAACAGAAAAGACTCCAGTAATGGAATGTAACAGAAAAGACTCCAGTAATGGAATGTAACAGACAAGAGTCCAGTAATGGAATGTAACAGACAAAACTCCAGTAATGGAATGTAACAGACAATACTCCAGTAATGGAATGTAACAGACAAGACTCCAGTAATGGAATGTAACAGACAAGACTCCAATAATGGAATGTAACAGAAAGGATTCCAATAATGGAATGTAACAGACAAGACTCCAATAATGGAAAGTAACAGACAAGACTCCAATAATGGAATGTAACAGAAAGGATTCCAATAATGGAATGTAACAGACAAGACTCCAGTAATGGAATGTAACCGACTAGACTCCAGTAATGGATTGTAACAGACTAAACTCCAGTAATGGAATGTAACAGACTAAACTCCAGTAATGGAATGTAACAGACTAAACTCCAGTAATGGAATGTAACAGACAAGACTCCAGTAATGGAATGTAACAGACAAGACTCCAATAATGGAATGCAACCGACTAGACTCCAGTAATGGAATGTAACAGAAAGGATTCCAATAATGGAATGTAAAAGACAAGACTCCAATAATGGAATGTAACAGACAAGACTCCAATAATGGAATGTAACAGAAAGGATTCCAATAATGGAATGTAACAGACAAGACTCCAGTAATGGAATGTAACAGAAAGGATTCCAATAATGGAATGTAACCGACTAGACTCCAGTAATGGAATGTAACAGACTAAACTCCAATAATGGAATGTAACAGACAAGACTCCAATAATGGAATGTAACAGAAAGGATTCCAATAATGGAATGTAACAGACAAGACTCCAGTAATGGAATCTAACCGACTAGACTCCAGTAATGGATTGTAACAGACTAAACTCCAGTAATGGAATGTAACAGACTAAACTCCAATAATGGAATGTTACAGACTAAACTCCAATAATGGAATGTAACAGAAAAGACTCCAGTAATGGAATGTAACAGACAAGACTCCGGTAATGGAATGTAACAGACAAGACTCCAGTAATGGAATGTAACAGACAAGACTCCAGTAATTGGATGTAACAGACTAGACTCCAGTAATGTATTGTAACAGACTAAACTCCAGTAATGGAATGTAACAGACTAAACTCCAATAATGGAATGTAACAGAAAAGACTCCAGTAATGGAATGTAACAGAAAAGACTCCAGTAATGGAATGTAACAGACAAGAGTCCAGTAATGGAATGTAACAGACAAAACTGCAGTAATGGAATGTAACAGACAATACTCCAGTAATGGAATGTAACAGACAAGACTCCAGTAATGGAATGTAACAGACAAGACTCCAATAATGGAATGTAACAGACAAGACTCCAATAATGGAATGTAACAGAAAGGATTCCAATAATGGAATGTAACAGACAAGACTCCAGTAATGGAATGTAACCGACTAGACTCCAGTAATAGATTGTAACAGACTAAACTCCAGTAATGGAATGTAACAGACTAAACTCCAGTAATGGAATGTAACAGACTAAACTCCAGTAATGGAATGTAACAGACAAGACTCCAGTAATGGAATGTAACAGACAAGACTCCAGTAATGGAATGTAACAGACAAGACTCCAGTAATTGGATGTAACAGACTAGACTCCAGTAATGGATTGTAACAGATTAAACTCCAGTAATGGAATGTAACAGACAAGACTCCAGTAATGGAATGTAACAGACTAGACTCCAGTAATGGAATGTAACAGATTAAACTCCAGTAATGGAATGTAACAGACAAGACTCCAGTAATGGAATGTAACAGACAAGACTCCAGTAATGGAATGTAACAGACACGAGTCCAGTAATGGAATGTAACAGACAAAACTCCAGTAATGGAATGTAACAGACAATACTCCAGTAATGGAATGTAACAGACAAGACTCCAGTAATGGAATGTAACAGACAAGACTCCAATAATGGAATGTAACAGAAAGGATTCCAATAATGGAATGTAACAGACAAGACTCCAGTAATGGAATGTAACCGACTAGACTCCAGTAATGGATTGTAACAGACTAAACTCCAGTAATGGAATGTAACAGACTAAACTCCAGTAATGGAATGTAACAGACAAGACTCCAGCAATGGAATGTAACAGACAAGACTCCAGTAATGGAATGTAATAGACAAGACTCCAGTAATTGGATGTAACAGACTAGACTCCAGTAATGGATTGTAACAGATTAAACTCCAGTAATGGAATGTAACAGACAAGACTCCAGTAATGGAATGTAACAGACAAGACTCCAGTAATGGGATGTAACAGACTAAACTCCAGTAAGGGAATGTAACAGGTTAGACTCCAGTAATGGAATGTAACAGAAAGGATTCCAATAATGGAATGTAACAGACAAGACTCCAATAATGGAATGTAACAGACAAGACTCCAATAATGGAATGTAACAGGTTAGACTCCAATAATGGAATGTAACAGAAAGGATTCCAATAATGGAATGTAACAGAAAAGACTCCAGTAATGGAATGTAAGAGACTAGACTCCAATAATGGAATGTAACCGACTAGACTCCAGTAATGGAATGTAACAGGTTAGACTCCAATAATGGAATGTAACAGACAAGACTCCAGTAATGGAATGTAACAGAAAGGATTCCAATAATGGAATGTAACAGAAAGGATTCCAATAATGGAATGTAACAGACAAGACTCCAGTAATGGAATGTAACAGACAAGACTCCAGTAATGGAATGTAACAGAAAAGACTCCAGTAATGGAATGTAACAGACTAGACTCCAATAATGGAATGTAACCGACTAGACTCCAGTAATGGAATGTAACAGACAAGACTCCAGTAATGGAATGTAACAGACAAGACTCCAGTAATGGAATGTAACAGAAAAGACTCCAGTAATGGATTGTAACAGAAAGGATTCCAATAATGGAATGTAACAGACAAGACTCCAATAATGGAATGTAACAGACAAGACTCCAGTAATGGAATGTAACAGACAAGACTCCAGTAATGGAATGTAACAGACAAGACTCCAGTAATGGAATGTAACAGAAAGGATTCCAATAATGGAATGTAACAGACAAGACTCCAATAATGGAATGTAACAGACAAGACTCCAATAATGGAATGCAACCGACTAGACTCCAGTAATGGAATGTAACAGAAAGGATTCCAATAATGGAATGTAAAAGACAAGACTCCAATAATGGAATGTAACAGACAAGACTCCAATAATGGAATGTAACAGAAAGGATTCCAATAATGGAATGTAACAGACAAGACTCCAGTAATGGAATGTAACAGAAAGGATTCCAATAATGGAATGTAACCGACTAGACTCCAGTAATGGAATGTAACAGACTAAACTCCAATAATGGAATGTAACAGACAAGACTCCAATAATGGAATGTAACAGAAAGGATTCCAATAATGGAATGTAACAGACAAGACTCCAGTAATGGAATCTAACCGACTAGACTCCAGTAATGGATTGTAACAGACTAAACTCCAGTAATGGAATGTAACAGACTAAACTCCAATAATGGAATGTTACAGACTAAACTCCAATAATGGAATGTAACAGAAAAGACTCCAGTAATGGAATGTAACAGACAAGACTCCGGTAATGGAATGTAACAGACAAGACTCCAGTAATGGAATGTAACAGACAAGACTCCAGTAATTGGATGTAACAGACTAGACTCCAGTAATGTATTGTAACAGACTAAACTCCAGTAATGGAATGTAACAGACTAAACTCCAATAATGGAATGTAACAGAAAAGACTCCAGTAATGGAATGTAACAGAAAAGACTCCAGTAATGGAATGTAACAGACAAGAGTCCAGTAATGGAATGTAACAGACAAAACTCCAGTAATGGAATGTACCAGACAATACTCCAGTAATGGAATGTAACAGACAAGACTCCAGTAATGGAATGTAACAGACAAGACTCCAATAATGGAATGTAACAGACAAGACTCCAATAATGGAATGTAACAGAAAGGATTCCAATAATGGAATGTAACAGACAAGACTCCAGTAATGGAATGTAACCGACTAGACTCCAGTAATGGATTGTAACAGACTAAACTCCAGTAATGGAATGTAACAGACTAAACTCCAGTAATGGAATGTAACAGACTAAACTCCAGTAATGGAATGTAACAGACAAGACTCCAGTAATGGAATGTAACAGACAAGACTCCAGTAATGGAATGTAACAGACAAGACTCCAGTAATTGGATGTAACAGACTAGACTCCAGTAATGGATTGTAACAGATTAAACTCCAGTAATGGAATGTAACAGACAAGACTCCAGTAATGGAATGTAACAGACTAGACTCCAGTAATGGAATGTAACAGATTAAACTCCAGTAATGGAATGTAACAGACAAGACTCCAGTAATGGAATGTAACAGACAAGACTCCAGTAATGGAATGTAACAGACACGAGTCCAGTAATGGAATGTAACAGACAAAACTCCAGTAATGGAATGTAACAGACAATACTCCAGTAATGGAATGAAACAAACAAGACTCCAGTAATGGAATGTAACAGACAAGACTCCAATAATGGAATGTAACAGAAAGGATTCCAATAATGGAATGTAACAGACAGGACTCCAGTAATGGAATGTAACCGACTAGACTCCAGTAATGGATTGTAACAGACTAAACTCCAGTAATGGAATGTAACAGACTAAACTCCAGTAATGGAATGTAACAGACAAGACTCCAGCAATGGAATGTAACAGACAAGACTCCAGTAATGGAATGTAACAGACAAGACTCCAGTAATTGGATGTAACAGACTAGACTCCAGTAATGGATTGTAACAGATTAAACTCCAGTAATGGAATGTAACAGACAAGACTCCAGTAATGGAATGTAACAGACAAGACTCCAGTAATGGGATGTAACAGACTAAACTCCAGTAAGGGAATGTAACAGGTTAGACTCCAGTAATGGAATGTAACAGAAAGGATTCCAATAATGGAATGTAACAGACAAGACTCCAATAATGGAATGTAACAGACAAGACTCCAATAATGGAATGTAACAGGTTAGACTCCAATAATGGAATGTAACAGAAAGGATTCCAATAATGGAATGTAACAGAAAAGACTCCAGTAATGGAATGTAAGAGACTAGACTCCAATAATGGAATGTAACCGACTAGACTCCAGTAATGGAATGTAACAGGTTAGACTCCAATAATGGAATGTAACAGACAAGACTCCAGTAATGGAATGTAACAGAAAGGATTCCAATAATGGAATGTAACAGAAAGGATTCCAATAATGGAATGTAACAGACAAGACTCCAGTAATGGAATGTAACAGACAAGACTCCAGTAATGGAATGTAACAGAAAAGACTCCAGTAATGGAATGTAACAGACTAGACTCCAATAATGGAATGTAACCGACTAGACTCCAGTAATGGAATGTAACAGACAAGACTCCAGTAATGGAATGTAACAGACAAGACTACAGTAATGGAATGTAACAGAAAAGACTCCAGTAATGGATTGTAACAGAAAGGATTCCAATAATGGAATGTAACAGACAAGACTCCAATAATGGAATGTAACAGACAAGACTCCAGTAATGGAATGTAACAGACAAGACTCCAGTAATGGAATGTAACAGACAAGACTCCAGTAATGGAATGTAACAGAAAGGATTCCAATAATGGAATGTAACAGACAAGACTCCAATAATGGAATGTAACAGACAAGACTCCAATAATGGAATGCAACCGACTAGACTCCAGTAATGGAATGTAACAGAAAGGATTCCAATAATGGAATGTAAAAGACAAGACTCCAATAATGGAATGTAACAGACAAGACTTCAATAATGGAATGTAACAGAAAGGATTCCAATAATGGAATGTAACAGACAAGACTCCAGTAATGGAATGTAACAGAAAGGATTCCAATAATGGAATGTAACCGACTAGACTCCAGTAATGGAATGTAACAGACTAAACTCCAATAATGGAATGTAACAGACAAGACTCCAATAATGGAATGTAACAGAAAGGATTCCAATAATGGAATGTAACAGACAAGACTCCAGTAATGGAATCTAACCGACTAGACTCCAGTAATGGATTGTAACAGACTAAACTCCAGTAATGGAATGTAACAGACTAAACTCCAATAATGGAATGTTACAGACTAAACTCCAATAATGGAATGTAACAGAAAAGACTCCAGTAATGGAATGTAACAGACAAGACTCCGGTAATGGAATGTAACAGACAAGACTCCAGTAATGGAATGTAACAGACAAGACTCCAGTAATTGGATGTAACAGACTAGACTCCAGTAATGTATTGTAACAGACTAAACTCCAGTAATGGAATGTAACAGACTAAACTCCAATAATGGAATGTAACAGAAAAGACTCCAGTAATGGAATGTAACAGAAAAGACTCCAGTAATGGAATGTAACAGACAAGAGTCCAGTAATGGAATGTAACAGACAAAACTCCAGTAATGGAATGTAACAGACAATACTCCAGTAATGGAATGTAACAGACAAGACTCCAGTAATGGAATGTAACAGACAAGACTCCAATAATGGAATGTAACAGACAAGACTCCAATAATGGAATGTAACAGAAAGGATTCCAATAATGGAATGTAACAGACAAGACTCCAGTAATGGAATGTAACCGACTAGACTCCAGTAATGGATTGTAACAGACTAAACTCCAGTAATGGAATGTAACAGACTAAACTCCAGTAATGGAATGTAACAGACTAAACTCCAGTAATGGAATGTAACAGACAAGACTCCAGTAATGGAATGTAACAGACAAGACTCCAGTAATGGAATGTAACAGACAAGACTCCAGTAATTGGATGTAACAGACTAGACTCCAGTAATGGATTGTAACAGATTAAACTCCAGTAATGGAATGTAACAGACAAGACTCCAGTAATGGAATGTAACAGACTAGACTCCAGTAATGGAATGTAACAGATTAAACTCCAGTAATGGAATGTAACAGACAAGACTCTAGTAATGGAATGTAACAGACAAGACTCCAGTAATGGAATGTAACAGACACGAGTCCAGTAATGGAATGTAACAGACAAAACTCCAGTAATGGAATGTAACAGACAATACTCCAGTAATGGAATGTAACAGACAAGACTCCAGTAATGGAATGTAACAGACAAGACTCCAATAATGGAATGTAACAGAAAGGATTCCAATAATGGAATGTAACAGACAAGACTCCAGTAATGGAATGTAACCGACTAGACTCCAGTAATGGATTGTAACAGACTAAACTCCAGTAATGGAATGTAACAGACTAAACTCCAGTAATGGAATGTAACAGACAAGACTCCAGTAATGGAATGTAACAGACAAGACTCCAGTAATGGAATGTAACAGACAAGACTCCAGTAATTGGATGTAACAGACTAGACTCCAGTAATGGATTGTAACAGATTAAACTCCAGTAATGGAATGTAACAGACAAGACTCCAGTAATGGAATGTAACAGACAAGACTCCAGTAATGGGATGTAACAGACTAAACTCCAGTAAGGGAATGTAACAGGTTAGACTCCAGTAATGGAATGTAACAGGTTAGACTCCAGTAATGGAATGTAACAGACTAGACTCCAGTAATGGAATGTAACAGACTAGACTCCAGTAATGGATTGTAACAGACGAGACTCCAGTAAGGGATTGTAACAGACTAGACTCCAGTAATGGATTGTAACAGACGAGACTCCAGTAATCCATTTGAATCTGAGGGATGGTTAAATACTGCACCAAGCAGAGCAGAGCACATTTTGCTCAAATGATGGTGATATGTTATATGTAATTAGAATTCCTTAATTGTATTATACTTAAGTATAAACAAAATAAACATATGGTGGTTTAAAGAGGAATCATTTCTGCAGTACACAGATTGGCAATGGTTCATGTTAATGGAGTCTTAATGTACTCTGGAAGGCTCTCATGTGGGCTCTCATGCAGCCTGTATGTGTTATCCCTTGAATTAGTCAGTAAGTAAAGGCACAAGATCTGCACATCTTTTCTCCAGGCCCCCGACGGTGTTGATCTACACCCCTAACACATTGCCACACACTGCCCTGCGTTAAGGGTTCCTGAAAGTTTGATTTAATAGGCCAAGCAGGGAATTTCAAGGAGCATTGTGTAAGCCTTTATTCTCAATTATGCATATGGAATGATTCTTATTTAGTACAGCCAGAGATAATAAATTAGAATTACATCCCTCTCCCTTTTCTTTAAGGTCCTTTTATAGATCTCTATCCCGCCTGGACCCTGAGTCGTGTTTAATCAGATTCATAAATAAAACATGCTGAGGCCCCTGGGCTATGGGGTCACTGTATTCTCCTCAACCAATAAGGAGTCAGTAAGACAAAACTAGGAGGTGGAGAGAGTAAATTCCATATTTAACAATAACAATATAACCCCCAGTGGATTAATTCACGCACCCTCCCACCTGAGGAAGCCACATCGCACCATTCTGACCTTTGACCTTATTAATATATGCACGCTAAACTGCAGCTCTCTCAGCTCGCAAAATCCAGGGAGTGGGAAGGAGGTCACAACATCCCGCTAAGTAGCAAATTAGCATGAGCATAATCTCTCTGCAGATGCAGCTAATTCTGTGTGTTTTTAAAGATAACTGTGAGGATGAGCAGACCAAATGTATCTGCAGTTCCAGTAAGGGCTGGGACCTATGTTAAAAACACAGAGTCTACAAAACATTTAGAACACCTGTTCTTTCCATGACAGGTGACTGACCAGGTGAAACCAGGTGAAAGCTATGATCCTTTATTGATATCACTTTTTAAATCCACTTCAATCAGTGTAGATGAAGGGGAGGAGACAGATAAACATTTATAAGCCTTGAGAAAGTTGAGACATGGAATGTGTATGTGTGCCATTCAGAGGGTGAATTGGCAAGATAAAAGACGGTAGTTGGTGCCAGGTGCACCGGTTTGAGTGTGTCAAAAACTGCAACACTGCTGGGATTTTCATGCTCAACAGTTTCCCATGTGTATCAAGAATGGTCCACCACCCAAAGGACATCCGGCCAAGGACATCCAGCCAACTGTGGGAAGCTTTGGAGTTAACATGGGTCAGCATCCCTGTGGAATGCTTTCAACACCTTGTAGAGTCCATACCCCGACAAATTGAGGCTGTTCTGAGGACAAAAGGGGTGGGGGTGCAACTCAATATTAGGAAGTGGTTCTTAATGTTTTGTACACTGAGTGCAATGCAGCTGAATTTTTGATGGTAGATGCTTGATGTACTACATTTCAGTTTAGATACAATTAAGGGCTTTTTGTCATTAGGATCACAATTGATAATGCCAATAAAATGCAATAAAGATAATGTCACTGTTATATTTAGACATCAATATTTAGAGGAGTTCAATTATCACAAGGTAAACGAGCCAAACAATAGCCCAAACAGCCATTCTTCAATATAGGAAGAATGGCTGTTTTATGGAAATGAAAAGTGCACTCTCCTCACCTTGTGCACGTCTGTGCTAATCCTCCCTCCCTCACCTTACATTACACAATTGAATTTTACTCCCCAGGAAACCTGCAATTAGGAGCCTCTCTTGCTCAGACAACCATACATTATATAAAAAGGCACCTACGATGACAATGGTAGGCCTGGTGATTTTGATAACAATGTGTCTAGGTACATATATTATTATCTGACCTGGTATTAACTTGCCTTCGACTAATGTGACCTTATGCTTAAAGGGATAGTTCACACAAATTACAAAATTACATATTGGTATCCTTACCTTTTAAGCAGTCTATGGACAAGGTAAGACAGTAATCCATGCTTTGGCTTTGTTTACCTGGCCACTGTATCCAAATGCTAACTAATAGTAATTTTGTAATTTGGGTGAACTATCCCTTTAATTCCACGTAGAGCCTGGTATTTACAGTTGAAGTCAGAAGTTTACATACACTTATGTTGGAGTCATTAAAACTCATTTTTCAACCACTCCACAAATTTATTGTTTATAAACTATAGTTTTGGCAAGTTGGTTCGGACATCTACTTTGTGCATGTGCAACAATTGTTCAACAATTGTTTACAGACAGATTATTTAACTTATAATTCACTATATCACAATTCCAGTGGGTCAGAAGTTTACATACACTAAGTTGACTGTGCCTTTAAACAGCTTGGAAGGGAAGCACAGCCGCGAGCTGCCCAGTGACACGAGCCTACCAGACGAGCTAAATCACTTCTATGCTCGATTCAAGGCAAGCAACACTGAGGCATGCATGAGAGCATCAGCTGTTCCGGACGACTGTGTGATCATGTTCTCTGTAGCCGACGTGAGTAAGACCTTTGACAAAGTCAACATTCACAAGGCTGCGGGGCTAGACGGATTACAAGGACGTGTGATCTGGGCATATGCTGACCAACTGGCAGGTGTCTTCAGTGACATTTTCAACATGTCCCTGATTGAGTCTGTAATACCAACATGTTTCAAGCAGACCACCATAGTCCCTGTGCCCAAGAACACAAAGGTAACCTGCCTAAATGACTACAGACCCGTAGCACTCCATTATCCCAGAAACCCTAGACCCACTCCAATTTGCATACCGCAGAAACAGATCCACAGATGATGCAATCTCTATTGCACTCCACACCGCCCTTTCCCACCTGGACAAAAGAAACAGTTTTGTGAGAATGCTATTCATTGACTACAGCTCAGCGTTCAACACCATAGTACCCTCAAAGCTCATCACTAAGCTAAGGATCCTGGGAGTAAACACCTCCGTCTGCAACTGGATCCTGGACTTCCTGACGGGCTGCCCCCAGGTGGTGAGGGTAGGTAGCAACACATCTGCCACACTGATCCTCAAGACTGGAGCTCCCCAGGGGTGCGTGCTCAGTCCCATCCTGTACTCCCTTTTCACCCACGACTGCATGGCAAAGGCATGACTCCAACACGATCATTAAGTTTGCAGACAGCACAACAGTGGTAGGCCTGATCATCGACAATGATGAGACAGCCTATAGGGAGGAGGTCAGAGACCTGGCCGGGTGGTGCCAAAATAACAACCTATCCCACAACGTAACCAAGACGAAGGAGATGATTGTGGACTACAGGAAAAGGAGGACCGAGCAGGCCCCGTTCTCATCGACGGGGCTGTAGTGGAGCAGGTTGAAAGCTTCAAGTTCCTTGGTGTCCACATCAACAACAAACTAGAATGGTCCAAACACACCAAGACAGTCGTGAAGAGGGCACGACAAAGCCTATTCCCCCTCAGGAAACAAAAAAGATTTGGCATTGGTCCTGAGATCCTCAAAAGGTTCTACAGTTGCAACATCGACAGCATCCTGACTGGTTGCATCACTGCCTGGTACGGCAATTGCTCGGCCTCTGACCGCAAGGCACTACAGAGGGTAGTGCGTACGGCCCAGTATATCACTGGGGCTAAGCTGCCTGCCATCCAGGACCTCTACACCAGGCGGTGTCAGAGGAAGGCCCTAAAAATTGTCAAAGACCCCAGCCACCCCAGTTATAGACTGTTCTCTCTACTACCGCATGGCAAGCGGTACCGGAGTGCCAAGTCTAGGACAAAAAGGCTTCTCAACAGTTTTACCCCCAAGCCATAAGACTCCTGAACAGGTAATCAAATGGCTACCTGGACTCTATGCATTGTGTGCCCCCCCCAACCCCTCTTTTTAAGCTGCTGCTACTCTCTGTTTATCATATATGCATAGTCACTTTAACTATACATTCATGTACATATTACCTCAATTGGGCCGACCAACCAGTGCTCCCGCACATTGGCTAACCGGGCTATCTGCATTGTGTCCCACACACCACCCGCCAACCCCTCTTTTACGCTACTGCTACTCTCTGTTCATCATATATGCTAGTAACTTTAACCTTATCTACATGTACACACTAAATCAATCAGCCTGACTAACCGGTGTCTGTATGTATCCTCGCTACTTTTAAAGCCTCGCTACTGTATATAGCCTGTCTTTTTACTGTTGTTTTATTTCTTTACCTACCTATTGTTCACCTAATACCTTTTTTGCACTATTGGTTAGAGCCTGTAAGTAAGCATTTCACTGTAAGGTCTACACCTGTTGTATTCGGCGCACGTGACAAATAAACTTTGATTTGATTTGGTTTGAACAAGTCCTATATTGACATAAACTGAAAGGCCGCTCAGCAAGGAAGAAGCCACTGTTCCAAAACCACCATAAAAAACTGCAAATGCAAATGGGGACAAAGATCATACTTTTGGGAGAAATGTCCTCTGGTCTGATGAAACAAAAATAGAACTGTTTGGCCATAATGACCATTGTTATGTTTGGAGGAGGAAGGGGGAGGCTTGCAAGCCGAAGAAAACCATCCCAACCGTGAAGCACGGGGGTGGCAGCATCATGTTGTGGGGGTGCTTTGCTGCAAGAGGGACTGGTGCCCTTCACAAAATCGATGGCTTTATGAGGAAGGAAAATTATGTGGCTATATTGAGGCAACATCTCAAGACATCAGTCAGGAAGATAACGCTTGGTCGCAAATGGGTCTTCCAAATGGACAATGACCCCAAGCATACTTCCAAAGTTGTGGCAAAATGGCTTAAGGACAGCAAAGTCAAGGTATTGGAGTGGACATCACAAAGCCCTGACCTCAATCCTATAGAACATTTTTGGGCAGAACTGAAAAAGCGTGTGTGAGCAAGCAGGCCTATAAACCTGACTCAGTTACACCAGCTCTGTCAGGAGGAATGGGCCAAAATTCACCCAACTTATTGTGGGAAGCTTGTGGAAGGCTACCCGAAAAGATTAACCAAAGTTAAACTATTTAAAAGCAATCCTAACAAATACTAATTGAGTGTATGTAAACTTCTGACCCACAGGGAATTTGATGAAAGAAATAAAAGCTGAAATAAATCATTCCCTCTACTATTATTCTGACATGTCACATTCTTAAAATATAGTGGTGATCCTAACTGACCTAAGACAGGGATTTTTTACTTAGATGAAATGTCAGGAATTGTGAAAACTGAGTTTAAATGTATTTGGCTAAGGTGTATGTAAACTTCCGACTTCAAATCTATATATACAGTGGGGCAAAAAAGTATTTAGTCAGCCACCAATTGTGCAAGTTCTCCCACTTAAAAAGATGAGAGAGGCCTGTAATTTTCATCATAGGTACACTTCAACTATGACAGACAAAATGAGAAGAAAAAAAATCCAGAAAATCACATTGTAGGATTTTTAATGAATTTATTTGCAAATTATGGTGGAAAATAAGTATTTGGTCAATAACAAAAGTTTATCTCAATACTTTGTTATATACCCTTTGTTGGCAATGACAGAGATCAAACGTTTTCTGTAAGTCTTCACAAGGTTTTCACACACTGTTGCTGGTATTTTGGCCCATTCCTCCATGCAGATCTCCTCTAGAGCAGTGATGTTTTGGGGCTGTTGCTGGGCAACACAGACTTTCAACTCCCTCCAAAGATTTTCTATGGGGTTGAGATCTGGAGACTGGCTAGGCCACTCCAGGACCTTGAAATGCTTCTTACGAAGCCACTCCTTCGTTGCCCGGGCGGTGTGTTTGGGATCATTGTCATGCTGAAAGACCCAGCCACGTTTCATCTTCAATGCCCTTGCTGATGGAAGGAGGTTTTCACTCAAAATCTCACGATACATGGCCCCATTCATTCTTTCCTTTACACGGATCAGTCGTCCTGGTCCCTTTGCAGAAAAACAGCCCCTTAGAAATGTCCTTGATTTTTAAAGAACAACAGTTTTCAGCTGTGCTAACATAATTGCAAAAGGTTTTCCAAATGATCAATTAGCCTTTTAAAATTATAAACTTGGATTAGCTAACACACTGTGTCATTGGAACACAGGAGTGATGGTTGCTGATAATGGGCATCTGTATGCCTATGTAGAAATTCCATAAGAAATCTTCCTTTTCCAGCTACAATAGTCATTTACAACATTTACAATGTCTACACTGTTTTTCTGATCAACTTGATGTTATTTTAATGGACAAAAAAATGTGCTTTTCTTTCAAAAACAAGGACATTTCTAAGTGGCCCCAAACTTTTGAGCGGTGGTGTATATATGTAAATATACATAAAAGTATGTGTAAAGACAGTATGGATAATATATCAATAGAAAAGGTGTACAGCAGTAGTTATATAGCATGAGTCTTGACTAGAATACAGTATATACATACAGTATATAGTCGGTGAAACAGTATGTAAACATTATTAAAGTGACCAGTGTTCAATGACTGTACATGTACATAGGACAGCAGTCTGTAAGGTGCAGGGTAGAGTACCGAGTGGTACCGGGTAGTAACAATGACTAAGGTTCAGGGCATGGTCCTAGGCGGAGGCCAGCTAGTGGTGACTGTCTAACTAAATGTTTCTCAGTCTCTCGGTCCCAGCTTTGATGCACATGTACTGTCTCTACCTTAGATGGTAGCAGGGTGAACAGGCCGTGGCTCGGGGGGCCAAGCCAAATTTCTTAAGCCACCTAAAAACCCATTAATGAAATAGTTATGCTTTATTATTAAATACTTTAGCAAACCTTAACACCGTTGGACTCAAAAGCGGGTTTTCCAGCCCACATTCGGCTGTTCCCATAGGAGAACCCTTTGGAGAACCATTTTTTGTTTCCAGATAGAACCCTTTTGGGGTTCATGTATAACCCTTTTCACAGAGGGTTCTGCATAGAACACAAAAGGGTTTTAACCAAATTGGTGTAAACTAATGCTTCAGCAGCCCAAAGCCCCTCCCTGGCCCTCCCAGCCCCTCTATAATTCATCATTCATCCATTGTAATATATCAACATATTTTCCTGAAGATTATTTGAGACACAAAAGTAAATGAAAGGGCTCTCCCCATGAGAGGTTCTCAAATTTGTAGTTTGTGGTGTGTAATTCTAAATCTGTTTGTCACTTGACTGACTAGCATTGGAACGATTTTCCCTTTTCATTTAGATATAAAGAACATTTAATTAATGACTGACCAGTGATACATTATAAAACCTTAGCAGCTGAATCCCAAAAAGCTCAATGGGCAAAGGCAAAATAGTAAAGCTCTATTCAATCTGTAACGCTGAAGCATTACAGATTACGCAATAGAAATGTTAAGTTAATTTCCGATTGAGCTGACATATGCAGCGTTTACTGTGAATGCAGTCACTACTAAAGCGGGAACACTGCCTTTAAATTTCAATCACGGTGTAAAGCTGAACCTCCACGATGTGGATTGAACAGAGCCCTAAATCTGCTTATACTAGAATCTGCAGAGAATTAAACCATCCACCTCATATCTGGGACCAAGTCATTTCCCCCGCTGCTCTGCTTCATTTCCTTGATCTCTCATCCGTTAATGAGGCCTCTGTCTGTTTGTTCAGGTTACTTCTGACTGACTGGCCAATCCGGGCTTCATTTACATGGGGCGCTATGCTCGACCAACAGTAATACAAATTCCCTAAATGTCTTTTACATCGGCAAATATTCAAATCGCAAAATGGCTTTCATTATACAACGGTGCAATGTGCTCAGGTGCAGCCCCTCTGTGTTTTGAAAGACACGGTTTGTCATGTGTACATGACTGAAGAAAACACACACAAAGATGATGTTGTTTAGATACGTGTTGCTCCCGTTAAGCGATCATTCCTTTGAGACGTGACGACCACATAGAATTAAAGGCATGAAATAATTGTGTGTGATGCTGGAATGTGCAGTCATGTGAATTGAATTAATGTTTGGTGATATGATGCACTTTGTGTGTTAATGTGGGAGTATTAGCTGGAACATATGCTAAGGAGGTGTTCATTTGGAACACAGAGATGAAAGTGTAAGGGAAAACAATATTTTTTTGAAAAATAGATTTCCAGTACCTCACTTCTTCTCGACCCAGTCTCCATACAGAATTATTAATATGGTTCCTATTCCCTGACCCTTTCCCTCTTTCCTGGGTCCCCGTGCATTTAGTCTACCTGGCATTCTCCCTCACTCTCTTTTGCTCTTTTGTTTAATTTCTTCTGTAAGCACATGAAGATGAATTGGACCCCTCTTTCAACGTTCAGAGCTCCTTTTCCTTTCTGTCTTTCCCTCTCGCAGGAATGCCTCTCATCATCTTTTCATTAAAGGTACCTCTGCCCTTATGCATTATTCAGCTTAAGAGTCTCTGAACAGAGCTCGTCCTTTATTAGATTGTCGCCAGAGTGCATTCCACAAACTCATTAAAAAACTATTAAAGCCAGATGATTTTGCAGATAACCCAGCACACCTTGGAGCAGGCCTCTCTTTCTCTGTATTACCTTGACATAGGGATGGGTCTAGTGCGAGTGCAAGGCTAGCCAGCTTGTGTGGTAAATGTTGTCCCTTGAGTTTTGTGTCCCGGTTGTTGTGTCCTGCATTCTCTCGTTTACTGGTGCGTGGGTGTGCGAGTGTATGTGCACGTGATCCCGTGTGTGTGTGTGTGTGTGTGTGTGTGTGTGTGCCCCCGATCGTGTATGTGTTATCATTATGTGTGTGTATCTGCGCCCTTGCCCCAAGTCCCAGGTCCCAGCTGTGGTTCCCCCACCGCGACTGTGTTGCCACCAGAAATCTCTTTCTGCAAAAGCTGCAGAAATGTGAAAGCAATAAAGCACTGGGCTGCGCCAGGCAGAGCTGCAAATACATCAAGGGTTCATTCTTCTCTATTTGCTATTATTCATGCATGGCATCCACGGAATGTCACACCTGAGCTATGTGCCTCCCACTCCCAGGATATATGGCCAGAGTATTTCATATTTGAAGTTATTTACCTCGTCGTTTGTTTTCATTTTTACTGATGTGGGTCATTTGACAGTTTGGAGTAGTTTCAAATCTCCCCCAAACAAACAGCCATACATTATTGTGACAGGGGTATTTCAACTCAGAGACAGATGGAGACCTTTTGCTTTCTCCTTAAAGGCTGCCTCTGGATTTTTTAAAAATGATAGAATATGTTTTTCTTCACATACTGATTTATTTTTTCTGTTTTCTTTCTTACATGTTTGCTATGGAGCTTTTCACAAACATTCAGATGACTGTGTTACAAGATTGTATCAAAGTACAGTAGTTATAATGTTGAAAACACAATGTGAAATAATACACCTTTGTTATTTTGTGGAAGGGCAACTCTCCAAAAAGTGGTTATAAAACTGTGCAGAAGTAATTGCATCAATTGTAATGTCATATTTTATCATTATTTTATTATACAAAAATAATGGAGTCGGTTGACACATCCGTGCGTCACACAGTGACATAATTTTGAATATTGAATCGCTCCCTGTGTGTTTATTCTAGAGACGTACCTTTTCTTATAGCGGCGGTTGATCAATCCACTCTTTCCGCCGATATAAAACATGCGCCTATTCCATAACATGGGGCTTGTGAAAGCGGCTATTTTCTACACATGAGAGGATCCGGACAAGAAAATCGTCACACAATCGTCTGTAAAACCAGAACAGTGTGATCAACAAACGATTATGTCACCAATATCAAAAGGGGAGACTTGTTCTGCACACAGGTGTCAGATGTTCCTCACACAAGCTTCAGGGGAGTCATCTAAAAGGTAATACCCAATACCAGGCTGTAAAAATGGCAAAACGTGACCAAACAAGGGTCTAAAAAATGATGTTTTTCCTACAATTTCTTACTGTATATCTCTCTTGTAGGACAGATACTTTAAAACCTTGTCAATGATGATAATTTTTTTTGTCTTTTTGTTTTGTAATTTATGAATGTGTTATTCAATGCGTTTCTATGGGCTATAGCAGTAAAAGCCAATTACATATTTTTTTTATATATCTACAAGGGTCCTAAAATTCTAAATAAAATGGCTAAATGATACATTATAGGACCATCTTAAAATAATTCCATATGTTAGCTTAGTAGACATTGCAATCTAAGGGCTTAAAAAATATAATTTGCAGACCACCTACAGTACATTCTCTGAACAATTTGGAACCATGACTGCTGTTGAGTGAACTAAATTCTTGGCTAGCATTATTGACTCCCCCCCAACACTACAAGAAAGATCTCTCACCTGAGAGACATTACTATATCACCAGCCCAATTAAATGGACATTAAAGATTACATCATACTTTTGACACTGGCCATAGCTCTTTATTAATGAAACACATAGTGGTGCACTGTGAAGACCTGCATGCCATAATGATTTAATCCCTATCTTGCCCGGTGGTCGACTGTGATCCTACATGTATAACACGTTAGGGGGCATTCTCTCTATAGCCACTGACCCCTCACGGCCACACAGTAGCATGAAATGTTAGTAGTACAAAACATGTATTTTGATTGAAGGGCATAGACACATCTCAAGGGCATCTCTCTCATGCCAATTATGTTTTAAAGAGGCAAACATTATGGTATGTGAATTACAGTAATTTAATGTCAGATCTATATGAAGGTAAATGTAATCTTCCCTCCCATGCACACATGCATTTCCTTTCTTCATGGCTATACTTTGATATACCTTAGGTAACTATTTGACAAGCATTGGATGACGACCATTAAATACAGTATGGATAGACTTGTTTGAAAATGTTTAAAATATTTTGTGGTTAAATTCCAACTCGCCCAAGGACTTAATAAACATATATAATCTCTCTCTCTCTCTCTATATATATATACATATATATATATATTATAATATATATATAAAATATATATTTTGTTGTTGAAATTATATTAGAAATATAATTTCTAAATAAATATAAATATTAGAAATTTCCTTCATTTTACTGAAAATGTCTGTATAATTTGTCAAGAGTGTTACGTCCGTTGTCGGAATGAGACCAAAGCGCAGCGTGGAAAGTGTTCATCATACTTTATTAGAATGAACACCAAAAACAACAAAGGAAAAAAAACTAGCGTAAAGTTCTGCAGGGCTATACAGCTACTGTGCAAAAACAACATCCCACAAACTAGGGTGGAAAAACAGGCTGCCTAAGTATGATTCCCAATCAGAGATAACGATAGACAGCTGCCTCTGATTGGGAACCATACCCGGCCAACAAAGAAATAGAAAACTAGAATGCCCATCCAAATCACACCCTGACCTAACCAAATAGAGAAATAAAAAAGGCTCTCTAAGGTCAGGGCGTGACAAAGAGCCAGGTCATTAACCTTTTATTGCATGCTACCGGAGTATATATATTTTTAAATCAATGAATTTCAATGAGTCTGCCACATAAAATAAACAGACCTACACAAATGATGTGTAATTTTGTTTATGTGTGTGAGCGAAAGACAATATGATATATAATGGTGCATAACATATTTTTGATGTCCCTCCATGAGAACTTTTTTGATCCTACAAGATCATATGGAACTTAAAAAGAAATGTGCTTTTTTATTGATCAACCATTCTGTCTGAAAGAAATATCGCTGTTTGTAATAGCTTACAAACTATTAGGATCTGACTACAGCACAAAAAGGTACTCATGGAGGGGCATAAAAAATGTTTTTTATACAATGACCCTCGATTTAAGCAAAGCTGTGCTATTTGATCTTCTGTGTGAGGCTTCCTTCTCAAACTCTTGAAAGAGCAAACTCATCATGCTATATTCTAAAGCAAAGTGATGCGAATGGTACCATCTTGTATGTCAACGACAGATGGGTGTTCCTGGCTCTCACAAAAAAATGACCCAAGATACAGTGCCTTCAAAAAGTATTCATAAATGGATTAAATGGATTACATTGATTACATGCAATACCCCCTAAATGACAAGTGGTTTGGAAGTGGTTTGGATGAATCAGTGGCAAACTACAAGCATTGCAAAGCAATCACTAGCCTGCTATTCAGTGAAGTGGGTGTGTGGTCCAAGTCTGGGTTTAAGGGTCTCTTTTCTAAGCTTAAAATGATAAACATGCAACATTGGCCATGCTGTCAATCCAGCATAACTACTGCCACATTCAAAATATCTAGAAACTCCGAACTGGGAAATCTCAGACTTCAGTGAGTTCAAGACAACCCGTAACTTGGAAAAAAACAAGCTCCGACTGGGAAAATATGTTTTGAACGGTCATCCAACTTGGAATTCCAAGTCGGGAACTCGAGCCTCTTTCTAGAGCTCCGACCTGACGATCACTGACTTCATGATTCAACCTTGTTTTTTTCCGAGTTCCCAGTTGTCTTGAAAGCACCATAAATCGAGAGAATGCCAGACTTTGATGACAAAATTTGCCCACGATGGACCGGCGCGCCACCTTCCTGTTCAAATGAGCACAGCACAACAAGGTGAGTCCAAAAATGTATTGTATGCTGCTACATAAATTATGTAATATGCCAGGGACATATGTATACTGTAGCTAAGAAAGTAATAGTAAGTGTATGTTGTGTAGTAAGCTGTTAGTAACCCATGTTTTTCACCTTAAAAATTTGGTCCCTTTTCCCCTCATAACATAGCCTACTGTTCTGACTTGGTGGTGCACATGTAGCCTATAGCCTGTTTAACCTTTCTAGGACACACGTTCCGCTAGCGGAACCCCTCGACAACATTCTGCTGAAAAGGCAGCGCGGGAAATTCAAAAATATTTTTTAGAAATATGTAACTTTCACACATTAACAAGTCCAATAAAGCAAACGAAAGATAAACATCTTGTTAATCTACGCATTGTGTCCGATTTAAAAAATGCTTTACAGCGAAAACACAACATATGATTATGTTAGATCACCGCCAAGTCCAAAAAACACACAGCCATTTTCCCAGCCAAAGATAGGAGTCACAACGGCCTCCCGGGTGGCGCAGTGGTCTAGGGCACTGCATCGCAGTCTCATCACGTTCTAGCGGCTCCTGTGGCGGGCCGGGCGCTGTGCACGCTAACCAGGTCGCCAGGTGCACGGTGTTTCCTCCGACACATTGGTGCGGCTGGCTTCTGGGTTGGATGCGCGCTGTGTTAAGAAGCAGTGCGGCTTGGTTGGGTTGTGTTTCTGAGGACGCATGGCTTTCGACCTTCGTCTCTCCCGAGCCCGTACAGGAGTTGTAGCGATGAGACAAGATAGTAACTACTAACAATTGGATACCATGAAATTGGGGAGAAAAAGGGGCAAAAAAAAATAAAAAATAAAAAATAATTAAAATTAAAGATAGGAGTCACAAAAAGCAGAAATAGAGATACAATTAACCTTTTGTCAATAGGGGGGCGCTATTTTCACTTAAATAAGGGAAAATAAGGTCAGGAACGTGACAGAACCCCCCCTTAAGGTGCAAACTCCGGGCGCACCACCTAAAACTCTAGGGGAGGGTCTGGGTGGGCGTCAGTTCGCGGTGGCGGCTCTGGCGCGGGACGTGGACCCCACTTCAACAATGTTTTTGTCCGCCTCCTTAATCGCCCCCGTGGCCTTTTATGAGCGGCGATCCTCGCCGCCGACCTTGGCCTGGGGACCCTAGCCATGGGTCCCGAATGCACGGGGAATTCCGGCAGCGCCGGACAGGCGGGAGACTCCGGCAGCGCTGGAGTGAAGGACGCCTCCGGCAGCTCCAGAGTGAAGAGCAATTTTGGCATCGCCTGGCTGACTGCAGGCTCTGGCGGATCCTGGCTGGCTGGCTCTGGCAGCTCCTGTCTGGCTGGCTCTGGCAGCTCCTGGCTGGCTGGCTCTGGCTGGTTATGGCTGGCTGACGGCTCTGGCTGGTCATGGCTGGCTGACGGCTCTGGCTGGTCATGGCTGGCTGACGGCTCTGGCTGGTCATGGCTGGCTGACGGCTCTGGCTGGTCATGGCTGGCTGACGGCACTGGCATGTCATGGCTGGCGGGCGGCTCTGGCTGCTCCTGTCTGGCTGACGGCTCTGGCTGCTCCTGTCTGGCGGACGGCTCTGGCTGCTCCTGTCTGGCGGACGGCTCTAGCGGCTCGGGACAGACGGGCAGCTCTGACGGCTCGGGACAGACGGGCAGCTCTGACGGCTCGGGACAGACGGGCGGCTCAGATGACGCTGGGCAGGCAGGCAGCTCAGACAGCGCTGGGCAGGCAGGCAGCTCAGACGGCGCTGGGCAGGCAGGCAGCTCAGACGGTGCTGGGCAGGCAAGCAGCTCAGACAGCGCTGGGCAGGCAGGCAGCTCAGACGGCGCTGGGCAGGCAGGCAGCTCAGACAGCGCTGGGCAGATGAGAGACTCTGGCTGCGCTGGAGAAGAGGAAGGCTCTGACAGCGCTGGACAGGTGGGAGCAACTGGAGAGAGAACCCTGAGAGACAGCCTGGTGCGGGGGGCTGCCACCGGAGGACTGGTACATGGAGGTGGCACCGGATATACCGGACCGTGAAGGAGTACAACAGCTCTTGAGCACCGAGCCTGTCCAACCTTACCCGGTTGAATGTTCCCCGTAGCCCTGCCAGTGCGGCGAGGTGGAATAGCCCGCACTGGGCTATGCTGGTGAACCGGGGACACCATTTGTAAGGCTGGTGCCATGTACGCCGGCCCGAGGATACGCACTGGAGACCAGATGCGTTGGGCCGGCTTCATGGCACCCGGCTCGATGCCCAACCTAGCCCGGCCAGTGCGGCGAGGTGTAATAGCCCGCACTGGACTAAGCACGCGTACTGGGGACACCGTGCGCTCCACCGCATAACCCGGTGCCTGACCAGTACGACGCCCTCTCACTCCACGGTAACCACGGGGAGTTGACTCAGGTCTCCTACCCGGCTTAGCCACACTCCGCGTGTGCCTCCCCCCAAGAAATTTTTGGGTCTGAATCTCGGGATTCCAACCGCGTCGCCGCGCTGCCTCCTCATACCAGCGCCTCTCTGCCTTCGCTGCCTCCAACTCCGCCTTGGGACGGCGATATTCCCCTGGCTGAGCCCAGGGTCCCTTGCCGTCCAGGATCTCCTCCCAAGTCCAGGAGTCCTGTGTCTGTTTCTGCTGCTGCCCTTTCCCACTCTGCTTGGTCCTTTGGTGGTGGGTGTTTCTGTAACGATTGTCTATTTCGTCCTCCTCATCGGACGAGGAGAGGCGAGGAAGGATCGGACCAATATGCAGAGTGGTAAGTGTTCATGATGATTTATTAAAACCGAACTGAACACTGAAATACAAAAACAATAAACGATGTGCAGAAAACCGAAACAGTACCGTGTGGTGAAAAAGCACTAACACGGCAACAAACACCCACAAACCACACGTGAAACCCCGGCTGCCTAAGTATGATTCTCAATCAGGGACAACGATTGACAGCTGCCTCTGATTGAGAATCATACCAGGCCGAACAAAAAAAAAAAAACATAGAAAACACACATAGACAACCCACCCCAACTCACGCCCTGACCATACCAAATAAATACATAATAAGGGAAAATAAGGTCAGGAACGTGACACTGCAACTGTTTTAAAGTCACCATTTGCCTCATGGTGAAATATCAGAGGGGTTTCCATCCTCCAGCAACTGAGTTAAAACCTTTTCTCAATAGGGGGGCGCCATTTCGACTTTGTAAAAATTCGTTCCCAAATTAAACTGCCTCGTACTCAATTCTTGCTCGTACAATATGCATATTATTATTACTATTGGATAGAAAACACTCTTTAGTTTCTAAAACCGTTTGAATTATATCTGTGAGTAAAACAGAACTCATTTTGCAGCAAACTTCCTGTCAGGAACTGAAAAATCTCAAATCGGGGGCTCTGTTCCAGGGTCAGTTTATAAATTTGCATGTAATCTATGGGTCGACATGCACTGCATACGCCTTCCCCTAGATGTCAGTAAGCAGTGAGAATTGGAATGGGGTGTCTGGGTAGTTCTGAGGCCGTATAAAAGCTCTTGGAACCGGGTGTGCAGTCTTTTCAACGTTCGTCATGACGCAAGACAGACCTCAGGATTGCATTCTGAAAAGCTCTCGTTATAGGCTTTAGATATATCCGGCTCTGATTTTATTCGATATAGGTGTTAAAAACATCATAATGTAGTTATTTTAAACCGAGTTATATCAGTTTATATCAGTATATTGCGATTTTCGGTATTTCATTTGTGCTGCGTTATAGTGAGTTGGACACGTCTTCGCCACATGGCTAATGTTTACTGCTAATTCCAAAGTTGAAGACGACAATCTACAACCGAGCAACGATTCTTCTGGACAAAGGACAACTTGCACAAGATTCTGATGGAAGCTCATCAAATAGTAAGAACTATTTATGATGTTAATTCGTTGTTCTGTTGAAAAATGTTAAACTACTATTCCGCCATTAATTTCGGTACGGTCTCGCTTTAACGCACGCTGTATGTCGTAGTAACGTTAATTTTAAAAAGTCTAACACAGCGGTTGCATTAAGAACTAATGTATCTTTCATTTGCTGTCCAACCTGTATTTTTTAGTCAAGTTTATGATTAGTTATTGCTTAGATTAGGTGCCTCTCCCAAGATTTCTCCCGACATTTTGTTTGCAGCTTGGCTACTATTCTCATTGTATAACCACGATTTGTGCCGCTAAATATGCACATTTTCGAACAAACAATATATGTATTGTGTAATATGATGTTATAGGACTGTCATCTGATGAAGTTTTGAGAAGGTTAGTGAAAAATGTTATATCTTTTGCTGGTTTATTCGCTATCGCTAACGTGCATGAATCAATGCTGCTGTGTGGTAGGCTATTGTAGTAAGCTAATATAATGCTAAATTGTGTTTTCGCTGTAAAACACTTAAAAAATCTGAAATATTGGCTGGATTCACAAGATCTTTGTCTTTCATTTGCTGTACGCTGTGTATTTTTCATAAATGTTTTATGATGAGTATTTAGGTAATTCACGTTGCTCTCTGTAGTTATTCTAGTTGCTTTGGTGAGAGTTGTGATGGTGGCTGCAATGTAAAACTATGATTTATACCTGAAATATGCACATTTTTCGAACAAAACATATGCTATACAATAAGTATGTTATCAGACTGTCATCTGATGAAGTTGTTTCTTGGTTAGTGACTATTTATATCTTTATTTGGTCGAATTTGTGATAGCTACCTATGCAGTAAAAAAATGGTGGGAAAAAAAAGTTGTGTCTTTTGCTATCGTGGTTAGCTAATAGAAATACATATTGTGTCTTCCCTGTAAAACATTTTAAAAATCAGAAATGATGGCTGGATTCACAAGATGTGTATCTTTCATCTGGTGTCTTGGACTTGTGATTTCATGATATTTAGATGCTAGTATTTACTTGTGGCGCTATGCTAGGCTATGCTAGTCAGCTTTTTTACTGATGAGGGTGCTCCCGGATCCGGGATTGGGACCAACTAGAAGTTAAGAAGGACACCTGTATCTTTGTAGTGACTGGGTGTATTGATACACCATCCAAAGTGTAATTCATAACTTCACCATGTTTAAATGGATATTCAATGTCCACTTTGAATAATTATTGACTCAAGACATTTTCAATGAATTTGTAAACATGTCTAAAAACATAATGTCACTCTGGCATTATAGGGTATTGTGTGTAGGCCAGTGACACAAAATCTATATTTAATCAATTTTAAAATCAGGCTGTAACAACAAAATGTGGAAAAAGTCAAGGGCTTTGGAGTACTTTCTGAAAAAAAATGGCATGGGACTATATTTCACTTTTTATACAATCCTTTCAAATACTTGTATTACTTATAACACCAACATGGATTACCCATCCACATTCTGTCTACATCTCAGCCCATCGAATAATTTCAGTTTGGTAGTCTACTGTATGCTGTTGGATATGTTTTCTGGTCAGGGTTTTTCATACAGTGGTTACAATGTATGACTGATAAAACATTGTCTAAAAAGGTCTGTGGCAAAGCCGCAAGAGCAACCGTGTTTAAAAACAGGGTGAGACATTTTGTGTTACATGCAAATCTGATTGGGTACAGTTTTTGATTACTGAAATATCAGCCTTAATTTAACTTTCGTTGCTTTTTTCTTTCTGAGGGCTAATCTCGGCCGGGAACAAAACAAGCATATCTTTTTTTCGTTCTGATGGGGTACGACAATCTAATTAACTTATGTGGTATTTATTAGTTATATTTTTACGTCCAAAAATGGATGTAGCAGCTGAGGATTCCAGCTTTAGGTAATCATCCATATCGAAAAAGTGTAACCAAGAAACATAGTTGAAAGTGGTACTGCACCATAAAGCCAAGTGGCAGTTCCTTTAATTATAAAGTATTTCTCATTTTCTCAGCTGAAGGCAACAAAGCAGTCACCCTACAAGGCTTCATATCTGCAACCATCTGGTCTCAAGTCCAGCTCCCAACAGCCTATTCCCTCCAGATACTTAATATTAAAGTTTAATTAATCCGCAAACTGTTTAAGCGAGGAGCCTCTGAAACAGTGGCCTCGGCTGTATGGCCTTCCTGACAACAACCTTCCAGTGGAACCTGACAGAGAGAAACTGAAGAGGGGAACTAATTACATTCCACTCGCAGCTTGCTGTATGTCACAACAAAAAGTTGGGAGGTGAGGAGATAAGGAGGCAGGGGGAGAATTCAACACATGCCGTCGCCACCACTTTGCCCGCCATGCCTTAAATATCATGCTCTGGTTAATTTCTGAAATGCATAGCCCTATTTTACATATGGTTCCTTTAATTACACATGCAAGTTGATTTTAATAATGTCATGACATCGGGAAAAGCAATTGCATGGATCCTTTTTCCATGCTGTTCAACCCTTAGTTTGAGTTTACATGATCTCAGGTGGCGTGCGTTCACACTTGGATGTAGTGTAAATATAGGCTTTCTTAGCTTAGCGACAGCACCTGTTTTTCAGGTGTTTTTTTATAGTGTTGCATTAGAGGTAAATATGCTGAGACATTGTGTTGTGGTTTTTATAATAAAGCTACCACAGTGTTGTAAAATGACCATGGCCTACATTTAACTAATCACACAGACAACGGCATGTCAAGTCGACATAACATGTTGTTCTCAAACTGATACACAACCTATGGGAACGAGTAATCAACAGCTGTGTTTTTCAAACGGTTAGGAAATTCTTGTGAGAGATGCCAAGTAAATGAATGGCAGAGAAAAAGGTATCGCCTGATCATGGGTTCCCCTACTCCCCTCTACTCTCGGTGAAGTGAAGCGCAAACAATGGAGTTCCTACCCATATCACACACACGACTGCTCTCCTCATATGGGACCCCCCACTTCAGGGTTCAAACAGAGAAAGAAACGTGTGTGTCTTTCATTGTGTGCTTGTTTGTGTGTGCATAGGAGGGTTCATCCCAAGAGATGTCATCAGTGTTAGTAGTTGTGTATGTGACATGAAAGCTTGAAGTGAGCCGCTCTGCTGACTAGCCAGACTCTGTTAGAAAGGCCCAGTCCAGAAGCAGTCAGCTGGTATAGGCCTAAATCTCCTGAAATCAGCAGATCTGACAAAATCATGCTTTCCAAGGCCAAAACACATGTGAAATACATATTTATTTATATCCACTAACCAACCGTGGAGCACGTCTTGGATTGGGTCTGAGATTAATGTGTAACTAAACAAACAATTAATCCAGAAAATAAAGAGAGTATAATGTGTCCTACATGGCACCCAATTACCTACGTAGTGGACTACTTTTGACCAGGGCCCGCAAGAAATAGGCTGCATCGCAAATAGCACCCTATGTGTGCATTGTGCACCTTGGGTGGCGTGGGGATTCTCCATACAAAGGTTACAGATTTATTTCTCCTACAACAACCCTTACGAGAATATTACTGGAATCAATGGGATGGGAGGTGATGAGATGGGAGTAAAGACGTTTGTCTTTGATCGATGTGGACAGAGATCCCATCCCTCTAGTCATTACTGAGCCTTTGTTGGTGTCCTACATGTACAACAAACATACATTGCTTTACGAGGACTACTGTTAACCTGACAGTAATGATCAAATCTAATCAAATTGTATTTATCACATGAGCCGAATACAACAGGTGTAGACCTTACGGTGAAATGCTTACTTTACAAGCCCTTAACCAACAATGCAGTTCAAGACATAGAGTTAAGAAAATATTTAGTAAATTAACTAAGGTAAAAATAAAATAAAAAGTAAGACAATAAAATAACAATTCCGAAGCTATATACAGGGGGTACCGGTACCGAGTCAATATGCGTGGGTACAGGTAAGTCAAGATCAGTTGTACATGGAGGAAGGGTAAAGTGACTATGCATAGATAATAAACATTGAGTATCAGCAGTGGGGGGTCAATGTAAATAGTCCGAGTGGCCATTTGATTAATAGTAGTGGTAATGGTAGTGATAGTGGTAATAACAACAATTCCATGGTTGCATCCCTAATGGCTATTCTTTATATAGTGCACTACTTTTGACAAGAGCCCATAGAGCTCTGGTAAAAGTGGTGCACTTTATATTGAATAGGGTGCTATTTGGGATGCATGCCAGATCCAACAAATGCATTGCTGCGCCAGAAAATAGTCCCTCTCTCTTATAACCAAATGATGCATGTTGGAAAGAGGAGGTAAGTCATCATGGCTGCCATACAAAGTTGGTTCCCAAACTATGTTTATTGCTGTGTCTGCTTCCTAAGTTGATAACACTTTAAAAGGATATTACAAAGGACTGGGTAATTGGTTGGTAAGTGGACATTTACCAATGACACATTTCTCTCAGTCAACCAGATGAGGTAATATCATAAACGCTGCAAAGTAAGTATTTACATTTAAATGAACTGAAACATTTAGCTAATAACTAGAACAAACATTATAAAATAATAATAATATTCATCATTTTGTTGTACAAAAATGTATCTTTTGCACATCCCAACACTCCCTGAGACACCCCTAGATTAAAATAGGATTGAAATAAGTCCAGCAGGATAAGGTCCATGTAAATGAATATTGTTAATAATATCGCTGCTGTCAACAGAACGCAGAAATATGCAAAAAGGCCCCAACAGAGAGGGAGGGGGAGAGAAAACATAAATTGATCCAAATGAATGGAGGCATGTTTAGAGCTGTGTTCATGACAACCCAGGACTATCAAAGCAATTACACTGCAAGCTGTTCATAAATATATTAAACATGTAGCTAAGTATACTATTATTGCACATTTATATTTTATGAGGTCTTGACGACTGAAAAAAACTATATTTCCCCATATGCTCATAAGGGTTTGTGTTTTGGAACATGAGGGAGGCTTTTTATGTTGTGCTGTAGCTAGCACAAATTTAAGGTAGATGACTGAATATTTTCTCCACAAATTTGGTTGGAAAATCATGATAAAATCATAGTCAACACAGGCTCTCTTCAATATGAACATTATTCAGCCAATGGCAGAATTTGGTGATGATTGACTTCAAATGACAGAGGTGCAATTTTTTCCTCATGACTAAAATTACCCTCTATTTTAAGTACAGGTGGGAGGAAACTTTGAACATGAACCCTTTAATGTTAGTGCAGTTGACCTAGGGAGAGCAGGAACAACTGTAACAACAACAATGCTAAAGTTAGCATTTGGTGGCCAAGTCAAGTAAACAAAACCGAAGCATGGATTGACCTTTGGATCTGTTCTTGTCCAAAGAATGCTTAACAGAGCTCTTCATCTCTGGTCATGGAGGGCCAAAACACTTTCTGGTATTTAATTTTACTCACCTGGTGTCCCAAGTTTGAATTAGTCCTTATTAGAAGCAGAGGATGAAAACCTGGAGTTTTTTGGCTCTCCAGGACCGACATTGAACAGCCATGAGGGTCAGGAAATGAACATGCAATTGTATCTGAAAGATTAGTGGAATCTGTGTGGGTAGCTGGACAGGTAGGATGACTGACAGTGAAGGTGAACAGGTGGTCACGTGTCAGGTGACAGAAGAATGGATGAGACTGAGGCAGGAATTCCTTTAACCATAAAGTGGTATATTTACTGAGTAGTCTGTGGTAGATTCATGGACGCACAGAACTTCTCAAGCAGACGGAGTTAAGGAAGAGAAAGCAGCGAGCTCAGGCGATGGCGTTTTCCTCCTTTTATGTGGATGAGATCTGTCGGTCATTGCCACCTGACCTAATTAAAGCGCTCTGGCCCAGCTGAGTAAGTGGCCATGAATTAAAGGATTATTCCACCAACTCCATGGGCCTTTTCTACAGCCACCCCGGAAATTAGTTAAATTCCACACTCCTCAAAAAGGCTCATTGCTCCCGTCCTCCGTCATCTCAGGGAGAGGAATTAGTCGAGCAACTGGCCTAATATATGTCCGGTTCTTTACCTGGATCTCCACTGATCTAACGCGACCATCGATCCCAGGCATGGTCTTAGTGATACGTCCCACCGGCCAGGAGGCTCGAGGCAGCTGAGGGTCCACCACCATTACTACTTGGCCAGTTTCCAGGCTGGCCATTTCTCTAGACCATTTCCCTCTGTGCTGTAGGCTTGGTAGGTAATCCCGAATGAATCGGGCCCAGAAATGGTCAGCCAAGATCTGGCTGTGTCGCCACCGGCGTCTGCCAACGAGGTTGGTATCAGCATACATGGCTTGAGGAAGTGACGCATCTCGGCGTCCCATCAAGAGCATATTCGGTGTAACCGGATCGGGGTCAGCGATATCTGCAGAGAGATATTCCAAGGGTTTGGAGTTCAATATCCCTTCCACCTCTATCAGGACGGTCCGCAAGACAGTTTCAGTGACAGTTTGGTCCCCCAGGATGACTCGTAAGGCCGTCTTTACAGATTTGATCTCTCGCTCCCATGTTCCTCCAAAATGAGGAGCTCCTGGAGGGTTAAATTTGAATAAGATTTGTTGGTCCATCAGCTGATCCTGGAGGCTGGGTTCCATGGCTTGGAAGGCTTCCTCCAACCTGGCTTCTCTTGCCTTGAAGTTTGTGCCTCGGTCAGCCAGGATCTCGTAGGGTTTCCCTCGTCGGGAGATAAACCACCGTAGGGCCATGAGGAAGGCTTCAGTATCCAAACTCTCCAGTAGGTCCAGGTGGACACACCTAGTCGTCAAACACTTGAATAGAATGCCCCAGCGCTTTTCCACTCGACGACCTAGCTTGATCGTCAAGGGGCCAAAGCAATCTGCTCCTGTTGACCAGAAGGGTGGTTTGAGAAGGCGCAAGCGAGCAGGGGGTAAATCTGCCATTTTGGGCACAGTGGCTCCGGACCGCCATCTCTGACATTCTACGCAGGCGTATTGGTGCTTACGAATGGCTCCTCGTCCTCCAAGTATCCAGTACTTCCGCCTCATCTCCCCATAGACCCTCTCTGGCCCTGGGTGGAGAAGCTTTTCATCATAACTCTTGATGAGGAGCCTGGTAAGAGGGTGTTTGGAGTCAAGGATAATTGGATGGATAGCGTCGGGGTCCAAAACTTCTGCTCGGCGCAGCCTCCCTCCGACTCTGATCACTCCAAGGATTTGATCATATTCTGGGGCGAGAGAGAGAAGACGGCTCTCCTTAGCAACTTCCCTACCAGCTTTCAGAGCTTTTAGCTCCTCAGGGAAGCTAACTGCTTGTGCATGCTGGAGGAGTAGTGTCTCTGCCGCGAGGGAGGTGGGTATAGAAGCCACCCCATCTGAGGTCTGGTTTGTGGCGGCGATCAGATCCGGCAGTGTTTGGGATTGTGCTAGGTCAGGGAGAGCTGTTGTTGGTTCCGTAGAGATGCTGTAACTTTGGGCGGACTTCCTTAACTCATGAGCTTCAATTGGTTGCGGAGGAGGATGGTTGGGCACCCGTAGCAGTGGGGTCGCGTTCCTCTGAACGCCATCCAGTTCAGTGGTGGTGGTGCGCTTCTCCAGGAGGTCTAATGCATAGGAGTCATGTTTCGAGCGGGTGACCTCCTGTAGCTTCCGGTTGGAGAAGGTGTCCATCTTCCAGAGCATCTCTACATTCCGAAGGAGGTCAGTGGCTGCACAGGGGGATGGAGCTGGATTGCTTCTGGTGAAGAGGACTTGCTGTGACTGTACAGCTTGGGTGGAGAGAAGTAGATGGACTGGACCTTGCACAGCCCAACCCAAGGATGTATGGACAGCAATGGGCCCTCCTTCTGGTCCAGCTCATATAGGCTCAGTCGGGGTGACGAGATGTGGGTGGTCTGACCCAATCAGGATAAGTGGCGCTACTCTGGCCAGGTTAGGAAGAGGCAATCCTCGTAGACGAGGATATTGTTTCTGTAGAACACTTACCGGGCAGGAGTGCTCCGCAAGATTCAAGCCATCTGCCGCGAAGGCATTGGTGATGTTATAGGTCACGTCCCTGTTTCCTGAAGGTGAAATGCTAAAGGTCACAGCAGAGCCTTTCATTTGGATGACATCATGTCGCACCATTCTGAGATTAAGGGTCTCGGGGGTCCCCTCCAGTTTTAGCTGACGGGTGGCCGCCGTGAGAATGATCGTTCTTTCTGACCCATCATCTAGAACGGCGAATGTATCAATGCTTCTCCCTTCACTTTGCAGAGTGATCTTGACCACCTTCAACATAACCCTTGGAGACCGGTTCTGCTGGTCGAGGTACAGCTCCTTTGCAGCTCCTACCATGAGCATACTCTGCTCCTTCTGTGCTTGGGGAATTACATCATGCAACACTGTGAGATGGATTTCCTTACAGCGATTGCAGGGTTTCCTCAAAGTGCAGGTCTCCGCCTTATGGCTACGGGCACACTTGTAGCATCGCTCGCCTGAAGTGATCCAGGCCTTCAATTGAGTTTGAGTGAGCTTTTTTACCCTGGGGCATGAGCCAAGGAAGTGCCCCTTACTATTGCAATATGGGCAGTAAGGCTGGAATTTGATGTTCTTGCTCTTGAGAGGGGTCTTCTTCCCGGGTTCCTCCCCGGCTTCACTATTTAAGTACATGGTAGTGGGATTTGGCCTTTTCTGTCCCCCCTGGCGTTCAAACTCCTTCCTTCCCCCGTTGGCTATGGCTGAGATTGTGGCCTGGTGAGCGATACTCTTCGCCTTTGCCTTCACCTCCAACCATGCGGCCAGGTCTCTGAGAGCATAGGTGCTTCTCGAGCCCTCTTTCAGGATGCCCTTGTTCAAACAATGTTCAATGAAACTGTCTTTGAGGTATACTGGAAGCTTGCTAAGAAGCCTGTCCACGTGGGAGCCACATTTCAGCTCGTTCCCATCTTCTCCTTCAACAGATTGGAGCATTGAGGTCAGGGATTGGACAGCCAGGGAGAACTCTTGGAAGGCAGCATGGTCTCCCATTTTAATTGGAGACGTGTTCAGGATGTTGTAAGGTTCATTCTGGACTAGCTGGCGTGGCTCACCATATCTCGCCTTCAGGGCCTGGAGAGCGGCAGTGTATGGTGTTGCGGAGTGCATAAAAGATTGTGCCAATCTGTATGCACTAGGAAACCGCAAATGATCCATTAGTACTTGGTATTTGTAGCGTTCTGACAGATGACTGTGAATACCCAGTAGGCTCTCCAATGCCATTTCCAAAAGGACAAATTCACTCTCCTTTCCGCTCTCAAAGTATGGCAGTTTGGGTCTGGGAATTCCATAGGCTGAGGCTACTAGAAGTTTCATAATATTGGCTCCCTCTTCTGGTTGCGTGAAGGATAAACCCGGGACTTCTGATGAGCCCACTGTGGCCTCATTGGGCCGGTCCCCTACTGTCCCAGACCCTCCATTGGTGGCAGACGGAATTGGGTGAGAGCCCTCCCACCTGATGTTTGAGGACTGGCCTGGTCCTGGACGAGAGGAACGATTTGCCGTGGTTGGTAATTGGCGGAAAGGCGAAGGAGTGATGCTTTGTCCACATGGAGGAATGCTAACTTGTGTCACTGGCATAGAGGGCGTTGGTGGAGCGGCCTGTCCCCCGTGCTCCATGTTGGCTGTTGACCCCGGAGCCTCCGGGGATTGTGTGCCATGCTGTACCAGAGGGGCAGATTGGGAAAGAAAGGCAGACAGGTCAGGTCCATGTGGAGGGGTGGTCAGGTCAACTCCCTGTTCGTTCCTCTCCAGGAAGGATGAGACCATCCGTGCCTCCTCCAATTCCCTTCTGGCTTGACGGTGCCGTCGCTGCTGTGCCAGGTCCTTGGCAATGAATTCCCGTTCCTGTAGAGCACTACGGGCCTGCACATCCAATAGGTGACATCGTTCATCAGCCTGTCGTTCCTCCTCAATCTGACGCTCAATTTCCTCCAAAGCTAATAGTTTCATCCTCTCTTGTAGGACAGCGGTCTGTGAATCGCTGAGGGCTAGTGAATGGCGGCTGCCATGGCCACTTCCAAAGGGGTATCCACTGGTCGAACTCCCACTCCGTCTAGAGTGCCTCGGCGATTTCCCTTTAGTTAAGGAGTCACCTCCATGGGTTCTTCCTGTAGACCACTTTCCTGCTCCAACGCAGTTTCCGGTGCTTGGCTCAGAGGAGATGGTTGATGGCTGAAACGTACAGTTGATCCATCACCACCTTGAGCTCTAGTGGGCTTGCCCTTTGATGTCGAAATCTCGACCACATAATCCTTAAGATAACCAGGTGCTTGCCTGGTTCTTCTGGTGCTGCTGGTGGTTGAGGATGAAGCCTTGTTGCTTTAGGCTTAGCTCCTGGATATTTCCTTTGTTCCAAGACCTTTCCCTCAGCTGCTCTCTCCTTCTCTCTTCTTCCTTCCAGTGGAGACAATTCTTCCCTCTCCTCCTCCATTTCACCTGTCTTTGGTTCAGTCATCATCCGGCTCGAAGGACCATTGAAAGATTAGTGGAATCTGTGTGGGTAGCTGGACAGGTAGGATGACTGACAGTGAAGGTGAACAGGTGGTCACGTGTCAGGTGACAGAAGAATGGATGAGACTGAGGCAGGAATTCCTTTAACCATAAAGTGGTATATTTACTGAGTAGTCTGTGGTGGATTCATGGACGCACAGAACTTCTCAAGCAGACGGAGTTAAGGAAGAGAAAGCAGCGAGCTCAGGCGATGGCGTTTTCCTCCTTTTATGTGGATGAGATCTGTCGGTCATTGCCACCTGACCTAATTAAAGCGCTCTGGCCCAGCTGAGTAAGTGGCCATGAATTAAAGGATTATTCCACCAACTCCATGGGCCTTTTCTACAGTATCACTATTCAAGTTATGGTAAATAATTATTTCGTTAACGTCCTCTTGAACTACAGTCGCCGTTTCTAAAAGTTGAACATGACCCTGGCCTATCATTAGGCCCCACCTATCCAAGAGCTCAAAGCTAACAAATAAGAGAACATGCCAACTGTTACAAATGTAGCTCATTACTATCAGCAGCACTTGACACCTTCACCAGACACATTCAATGTTCTAAAATGTGATGTAATTTTTTCTAATATACACTGCTCAGAAAAATAAAGGGAACACTTAAACAACACAATGTAACTCCAAGTCAATCACACTTCTGTGAAATCAAACTGTCCACTTAGGAAGCAACACTGATTGACAATAAATTTCACATGCTGTTGTGCAAATGGAATAGACAAAAGGTGGAAATTATAGGCAATTAGCAAGACACCCCCAAAAAAGGAATGATTCTGCAGGTGGTGACCACAGACCACTTCTCAGTTCCTATGCTTCCTGGCTGATGTTTTGGTCACTTTTGAATGCTGGCGGTGCTCTCACTCTAGTGGTAGCAGGAGACGGAGTCTACAACCCACACAAGTGGCTCAGGTAGTGCAGTTCATCCAGGATGGCACATCAATGCGAGCTGTGGCAAAAAGGTTTGCTGTGTCTGTCAGCGTAGTGTCCAGAGCATGGAGGCGCTACCAGGAGACAGGCCAGTACATCAGGAGACGTGGAGGAGGCCGTAGGAGGGCAACAACCCAGCAGCAGGACCGCTACCTCCGCCTTTGTGCAAGGAGGTGCACTGCCAGCGCCCTTCAAAATGACCTCCAGCAGGCCACAAATGTGCATGTGTCTGCTCAAACGGTCAGAAACAGACTCCACGAGGGTGGTATGAGGGCCCGACGTCCACAGGTGGGGGTTGTGCTTACAGCCCAACACCGTGCAGGACGTTTGGCATTTGCCAGAGAACACCAAGATTGGCAAATTCGCCACTGGCGCCCTGTGCTCTTCACAGATGAAAGCAGGTTCACACTGAGCACATGAGCACATGTGACAGACGTGACAGAGTCTGGAGATGCCGTGGAGAACGTTCTGCTGCCTGCAACATCCTCCAGCATGACCGGTTTGGCGATGGGTCAGTCATGGTGTGGGGTGGCATTTCTTTGTGGGGCCGCACAGCCCTCCATGTGCTCGCCAGAGGTAGCCTGACTGCCATTATGTACCGAGATGAGATCCTCAGACCCCTTGTGAGACCATATGCTGACACATGCACATTTGTGGCCTGCTGGAGGTCATTTTGCAGGGCTCTGGCAGTGCACCTCCTTGCACAAAGGCGGAGGTAGCGGTCCTGCTGCTGGGTTGTTGCCCTCCTACGGCCTCCTCCACGTCTCCTGATGTACTGGCCTGTCTCCTGGTAGCGCCTCCATGCTCTGGACACTACGCTGACAGACACAGCAAACCTTTTTGCCACAGCTCGCATTGATGTGCCATCCTGGATGAACTGCACTACCTGAGCCACTTGTGTGGGTTGTAGACTCCGTCTCATGCTACCACTAGAGTGAGAGCACCGCCAGCATTCAAAAGTGACCAAAACATCAGCCAGGAAGCATAGGAACTGAGAAGTGGTCTGTGGTCACCACCTGCAGAATCACTCCTTTTTTGGGGGTGTCTTGCTAATTGCCTATAATTTCCACCTTTTGTCTATTCCATTTGCACAACAGCATGTGAAATTTATTGTCAATCAGTGTTGCTTCCTAAGTGGACAGTTTGATTTCACAGAAGTGTGATTGACTTGGAGTTACATTGTGTTGTTTAAGTGTTCCCTTTATTTTTTTGAGCAGTGTATATTATTTTCAACATGAAAGTCCTTTCATTGAGTGGATGCTAACAGTAAGAAAGTGAAAATGTACTGTGTCATATGGCACCAAGGGCAGAACATTCAAAACAAAATGGCACACGAAAGATTGTCTTTGTTTAGTTAGCTCAGGCTCAGATAGAAGGCACTGCTATTGTGCTGAAACAAGTTGAGATTTTCCAAGTAGTTGCTCAGCTGACATTTCCAAGTGCTCAGTGAGAACAGAGACAAGCATCTCTCAGAGACCTAAGGCAAACATTGACTAAATTGAGAGCTTAGCTACACATTTGTATCTGTAGATTTAGAGCTGGCAAAACTAAAAAAGTATGGAGAGTAATTTTCTAAATAGTAATCGTATGTCTTTATTAATTAATGTTATGTCTGTGTATTGTTGTGTTCTTCTTATGAGTCTATTAACATGAAACAGACAAACTGGATAGGCCTGGAGGTTGGGTTATTGTTTCTAGCATAGATGCTCAAAAGTGATTGTTGTTATTTGATGTTGTGAGAATGCTATGGAGCCATTTCATGGAATTACATCATGTTTTTTATAAAATAAGTATGCATTGTCTTTTCTTTGTGTCTTCATTTTGAATGTGCCTCGAATTGCCCTAGTTCCACAATTAGGTCATCCTGGCATTTCCTTGGTCTGAGTACTGTACCAAGGCATATTCCTATTGTTATTTCAGAGGCATTCCATTTGCATTGGAATCAAGCTATTACACACTTTAGCTGGTTTAAAATAAAATGGCAGTAACCTGTTTGTCGGAAATGCAAGTTTGTTTACACTGCAAGAGCAAGAAATTATTTGCTAACTTACCTCCAAACACTTTTGAATGTGCACCGACACTGAAAAACAGAAGTGGAAATTATTCCAACCCTGTGACCTTCAAGCAAAACAGACCTTTGAAGCAAGTGATTCAACATTTTCAGAGAATTTTTATTTAATTTTCACTTCATGTTGTCTCTAGTGTTATTTTGCCTTGAGAATAAAACATGCTCACAGTCATGTTCGAATGGGAGAACTGGAGAAAGTTGAGAATCTCACAAGATCAAGCCTGAACCCTTTTTCATACAGAGCCATACCAGAAACATTGTCCTTGGTGCACAAATTGGACTTTCTGAGATTCTTGCATCAATTTATATTAGGGGTATGACTTAACCTCTAACGAGTCACAACCCCGGATCCGGGATCCCCCCCATCAAAAGAGCTGACTAGCATAGCCTAGCCTAAAGCCACAGGGATATCATATAATCAAATGTTCATGAAATCACAAGTCCAAGACACCAAATGAAAGATACAGATCTTGTGAATCCAGCCAACATTTCCGATTTTTTAAATGTTTTACAGGGAAGACAAAATATGTATTTCTATTAGCTAACCACCATAGCAAAAGACACAACTTTTTTTTGTCCACCATTTTTTTACTCCATCAGTAGCTATCACTAATTCGACTAAATAAAGATATATATAGCCACTAACCAAGAAACAACTTCATAAGATGACAGTCTGATAACATATTTATGGTATAGCATATGTTTTTTTAGAAAAATGTATATATTTCAGGTATAAATCACAGTTCTACATTGCAGCTGCAATCTGAAATAGCGTTGGAAGCAGCCGGAATAATTACAGAGACCGACGTCAATTACCAAAATACTCATCCTAAAACATTTCTGAAAAATACACAGCATACAGCAAATGAAAGCCCAACATCTTGTGAATCCAGCCATCATTTCTGATTTTTAAAATGTTTTACAGGGAAGACAAAATATGTATTTCTATTAGCTAACCACCATAGCAAAAGACACAACTTTTTTTTGTCAACCATTTTTTTACTCCATCAGTAGCTATCACTAATTCGACTAAATAAAGATATATATAGCCACTAACCAAGAAACAACTTCATAAGATGACAGTCTGATAACATATTTATGGTATAGCATATGTTTTTTTTGAAAAATGTGCATTTTTCAGGTATAAATCACAGTTTACCATTGCAGCCACTATCACAAAACTCACCCAAAGCGACTAGAATAACTACAGAGAGCAACGTGTATTACCCAATTACTCATCTTAAAACATTTCTGAAAAATACACAGCGTACAGCAAATGAAAGCCCAACATCTTGTGAATCCAGACAATATTTCAGATTTTCTAAGTGTTTTACAGCGAAAACACAATATATCGTTATATTAGCATACCACATGAGCTAACATCACCCCAGCATTGATTCGAGGCAAAAAGCGCGATAACGTTATCACCACCAAAATATATTAATTTTTTCACTAACCTTCTCAGAATTCTTCAGATGACAGTCCTGTAACATCATATTACACAATGCATATAGAGTTTGTTCGAAAATGTGCATATTTAGCATCACAAATCGTGGTTATGCTATGTAATCAGTCAAAACATGGCATGCATTCTGGCCGGCGCCATCTTGGAAGGGCACCTAAGTTTACGATTATTTATCGATTAGATTGACTAAAAAAATACAGGTTGGACAGCTAATGAAAGATGCATTGGTTATTAATGCAACCGCTGATTTAGATTTTTTAAATTAACCTTACTTGACATACAGTGTGCGTTACAGCCAGACTAGTGCCGCAATATTGGCCGAAAAATGCGTTTACATTTTTCCACATAAATACGGAATAAAATCATAAATAGTTCTTACTTTTGGACAAGCTTCCATCAGAATCTTGGGCAAGGTGTCCTTTTGTCCAAAATAATCGTTGCTTTGTTGTAAAACGTCCACTTTAACGTCGGAACTAGCAGCTAACAGTAGCTACCTGGCACACACATGTCCAAATCCTCAAACGCAATACTACGAAAATTCCGAAAATAGCAATATACTCGCATAAACTGATATAAATCGGTTTCAAATAACTTCGTTATGATGTTTCTAACACCTATTTCGAATTAAATCACAGACGGATATATCTTAGCCCGATAACAAGAGCTATTCAACATGCCATTCTGATGTCCCCTCTTGCGCCTTGGCGAGCGTCCAAAAGAAAGTACATGTCACTCCATTGCCTTTTATAAACTCTGAGAAATAAGTAGAGATTCCATTCCACTTCTCATTGGTTACTGACATCCAGGGGAAGGCGGGTGCAGTTCATTTCGATCCATAGGGCACACACAGAGTTTTAAACTGATCCGAGATCAGAGCCTAGTTTTCAGACCTTCGCATGTCCTGTCATGATTTTCGCTGTAGAAAGAGTTCTGGTTCACCCACAGACATAATTCAAACGGTTTTAGAATCTAGAGATTGTTTTCTATCCAATAGTAATAATAATATGCATATTGTACGAGCAAGAATTGAGTACGAGGCAGTTTAATTTGGAGACGCAAAATGTCGAAGTTGAAACAGCACCCCCTGTAGTGACAAGAAATGACTGGTTTGCAGGAAAGTGAGTATCATAGTAGTTAACCTCTCTTGGGTAAGTGAAACGTTAGCGTCCCACCTCTTCAACAGCCAGTGAAACTGCTGGGCGCCAAATTCAAATACAGAAATACTCATTATAAAAATTCAGAAAACATAACATATTTTACATAGGTTTAAAGATGAACTTCTTGTGAATCCAACCACGGTGTCAGATTTTAAAAATGCTTTACGGCGAAAGCATACCTTACGATTATTTGAGAACATAGCCCAGCAGACAAATCATTACAAACAGTACAGTACAGTTAAAGCTGGAAGTTTACATACACCTTAGCCAAATACATTTAAACTCAGTTTTTCACAATTCCTGACATTTATTCCAAGTAAAAATTCCCTGTTTTAGGTCAGTTTATTTTAAGAATGTGAAATTTCAGAATAATAATAGAGGGAATTATTTATTTCAGCATTCCACAGGGAATGTGATTTCTTTCATCACATTCCCTGTGGGTCAGAAGTTGTCACATCCTGACCATAGAAAGCCTATATTTTCAATGGTAGAGTAGGTCAGGGCGTGACTAGGGTTTTTTAGTCTAGTTTATTATTTCTATGCGGGGTTCTAGGTTTTATTTTCTATGTTGGTGTTTGTGTATGACTGATGATCAGTTTACCTTTGATAATCTTCGGATGTTTGCACTCACGAGACTCCCAGTTACACAACAAATGTTCTTTTTGTTCGATAAATATTACTTTTATAACAAAAAAAACGCCATTTGGGTTGCGCGTTATGTTCAGAAAACCAAAGCCTCGTTCCGTTCGACGAAAATTCCAAAAAGTATCCGTAATGTTCGTAGAAACATGTCAAATCTTTTTTATAATCAATCCTCAGGTTGTTTTTAATAACAAACATAATCGATAATATTTCAACCGGACCGTAACCTATTCAATAAAAGAGAGAAAGAAAATGGAGAGCTACCCCTCTCGAGCGCAGGAACTAATCAGAGGACACCTGACTAGTTTTGAAAAATCTCGCTCATTTTTCAAAATAAAAGCCTGAAACTATGTCTAAAGCCTGGTCACAGCCTGAGGACGCCATTGGAAAAGGAATCTGGTTGTCACCCCTTTAAATGGAAGAAAGACGGGCCAGGAAACACAGATCAAAAATGTAAAAAATACATTCCGGGTTAGATTTCCTCAGGTTTTTGCCTGCAGAATCAGTTTAGTTAATACTCACAGACAATATTTTGACAGTTTTGGAAACTTTGGAGTGTTCTCTATCCTAATCTGTAAATTATATGCATATTCTACGATCTGGACATGAGAAATAGTCTGTTTACCTTGGGAACGTTATCTATTTATCTATCTGACCCTGTCACGTTCCTGACCTTATTTCCTTTGTTCAGTCTTTGTTTAGTAGGTCAGGACGTGAGCTGGGTGGGCATTCTATGTTATGTGTTTCTATGTTTGGTTTAGGGTTGTCTAACTAGCCTGATATGGTTCTCAATCAGAGGCAGGTGTTTTACGTTGTCTCTGATTGGGAACCATATTTAGGTAGGCTGTTCTCACTGTTTGTTTGTGGGTGATTGTTCCTGTTCGTGCATTCATGTTTTTATGTTCTCAAGTTCAGGACTGTAGCGTCGTTGGTTTCTTTCTGTTTATTGTTTTTGTTCGTGTTTAAAAGTATTCAAATAAATATGGATACATACCACGCTGCGTTTTGGTCCGATCCTTGCTCCTCCTCAGACGGATTACGACGTTCGTTACAGAATCACCCACCAACCAAGGACCAAGCAGCGTGGTAACAGGCAGCGGCAGCAGGAGCAGCGCAAGAGGGAGGAAATAGAGCACTGGTCGATCGATCCAGAGAGAGTGCAGGAGCCCGCCTGGGATTCGTTGGAACAGTGCGAGGAGGGATACAGGAGAATGGAGGAATGGAGAAGTTATCAAGGTACGCGGCTAGCACGGAAGCCTGAGAAGCAGCCCCAAAAATGTATTGGGGGGGCCTAAAAGGGAGTGTGGCGAAGTCAGGTAGGAGACCTGCGCCAACTCCTCGTGCTTACCGTGGAGAGCGAGAGTACGGGCAGACACCGTGTTATGCAGAAAAGCGCACGGTGTCTCCTGTACGTGTGCTTAGCCCGGTGCGGTACATTCCAGCTCCACGTATCGGCCGGGCTAGAGTGGGCATCGAGCCAGGTGCCATGAAGCCGGCTCAACGTATCTGGCCTCCAGTACGTCTCCTCGGGCCGGTATACATGGCACCAGCCTTACGCATGGTGTCCCCGGTTCGCCAACACAGCCCAGTGCGAGCTATTCCACCTCGCCGCACTGGCCTGGCCACGGGGAGCATTAAACCAGGTAAGGTTGGGCAGGCTCGGTGCTTAAGAGCTCCTGTACGCCTTCACGGTCCGATATATCCGGCGCCACCTCCTCGCCCCAGCCCAGTACCACCAGTGCCAACACCACGTACCAGGCTTCCTGTGCGTCTCCAGAGCCCTGTTCCTCCTCCACGCACTCGCCCTGTGGTGCGTGTCTCCAGCCTGGTACCACCAGTTCCGGCACCACGCACCAAGCCTCCTGTGCGTCTCCAGAGCCCTGTGCGCCCTGTTGCTGCTCCCCGCACTAGCCTTTAAGGTGCGTGTCCTTAGCCCGGTACCACCAGTTCCGGCACCACGCAGCAGGCCTACTGTGCGCCTCAGCCGGCCAGAGTCTGCCGTCTGCCCAGCGCCGCCTGCGCTGTCCGTCTGCCCAGCACCGCCTGCGCTGCCCGTCTGCCCAGCGCCGCCTGCGCTGCCCGTCTGCCCAGCGCCGCCTGCACTGCCCAGCGCCGTCTGAGCTGTCCGTCTCCCCAGCGCCGCCGGCGCTGCCCGTCTGCCCAGCGCCGTCTGAGCCGCCCGTCTGTCTTGAGCCTTCAACGCCGACCGTCTGTCCTGAGCCTTCAGAGCCGTCCGTCAGTCAGGAGCCGCTAGAGCCGTCCGTCAGTCAGGAGCCGCTAGAGCCGTCCGTCAGTCAGGAGCCGCCAGAGCCGCCCGCCAGACAGGAGCTGCCAGAGCCGCCCGCCAGACAGGAGCTGCCAGAGCCGCCCGCCAGACAGGAGCTGCCAGAGCCGCCCGCCAGACAGGAGCTGCCAGAGCCGCCCGCCAGACAGGAGCTGCCAGAGCCGCCCGCCAGACAGGAGATGCCAGAGCCGTCAGCCAGACAGGGGCTGCCAGAGCCGTCAGCCAGACAGGGGCTGCCAGAGCCGTCAGCCAGACAGGAGCTGCCAGAGCCGTCAGCCAGCCAGGAGCTGCCAGAGCCGTCAATCAGCCAGGACCGGTCAGAGCCGCCAGCCAGCCAGGAGCTGCCAGAGCCGCCAGCCAGCCAGGAGCTGCCAGAGCCGCCAGCCAGCCAGCCAGGAGCTGCCAGAGCCGCCAGCCAGCCAGAAGCTGCCAGAGCCGTCAGTCAGCCAGGATCTGCCAGAGCCTTTCAGTTAGCCAGGATCTGACAGAGCCGTCAGTCAGCCAGGAGCTGACAGAGCCGTCAGTCAGCCAGGATCTGCCAGAGTCGTCAGTCAGCCAGGAGCTGCCAGAGCTACCTGTCACGCCGGCGATGCCGGAATTCCCCCTCAGTCCGGAGCTGCCCCTCAGTCCGGAGCTGCCCCTCAGTCCGGAGCTGCCCCTCAGTCCGGAGCTGCCCCTCAGTCCGGAGCTGCCCCTCCGTCCAGAGGCACCCATCAGCCCAGTGGGGTTAATTTGGAGGGTTGCAGTTAAAAGGAGGCCACGAAAGCGGGTAGTGACTATGGTGGGGTGGGGGCCACGTCCAGCGCCAGAGCCGCCACCGTGGACAGATGCATGCCCACCCAGACCCTCCCCTATAGGTTCAGGTTTTGCGGCCGGAGTCCGCACCTTGGGGGGGGGGGGGGTACTGTCACGTTCCTGGCCTTATTTCCTTTGTTCAGTCTTTGTTTAGTTGGTCAGGACGTGAGCTGGGTGGGCATTCTATGTTACGTGTTTTTATGTTTGGTTTAGGGTTGTCTAACTAGCCTGATATGGTTCTCAATCAGAGGCAGGTGTTTTACGTTGTCTCTGATTGGGAACCATATTTAGGTAGGCTGTTCTCACTGTTTGTTTGTGGGTGATTGTTCCTGTTCGTGCGTTCATGTTTTTATGTTCTCAAGTTCAGGACTGTAGCGTCGTTGGTTTCTTTCTGTTTATTGTTTTTGTTCGTGTTTAAAAGTATTCAAATAAATATGGAAACATACCACGCTGCGTTTTGTTCCGATCCTTGCTCCTCCTCAGACGAGGAGGATTACGACGTTCGTTACAGACCCCTAGCGTCAAGAGGTTTAACATACATAATCGATAATATTTCAACCGGACAGTAACCTATTCAATACTACAGAGAAAGAAAATGTCGAGCTACATCTCTCGCGCGCAGGAACTAATCAAAGGACACCTGACGCGTTTTGAAATATCTCGCTCATTTTTCTAAATAAAAGCTTGAAACTATGTCTAAAGCCTGGTCACAGCCTGAGGAAAAGGAATCTGGAAAAGGAATCTGGGTGATACCCCTTAAATGGAGGAGGGGCAGGCAACGGAACAGGGATTTTTCCAAATACGTAAAAGGCACTTCCGGGTTGGATTTCCTCAGGTTTTCGCTTGCAAAATCAGTTCTGTTATACTCACAGACAATATTTTGACAGTTTTGGAAACTTTAGAGTGTTTTCTATCCTAATCTGTCAATTATATGCATATTCTAGCATCTGGACCTGAGAAATAGTCAGTTTACCTTGGGAACGTTATTTTTCCAAACATAAAATTCTGCCCCCTAGCTGAAAGAAGTTAACAAGAACTTTGTGGAGTGGTTGAAAAACGGGTTTTAATGACTCCAACCTAAGTGTATGTAAACTTCCGACTTCAACTATAGCTACAATACAATCAATACATTCTCTATTTGACCATAATATTAGTAAACATAAGAGTGACGTTCTCCTTCCTATTCTGTTTTTTAAATCCAGATGTTATGCGTCGATAGTGAATTGATATTAAACCGTGTGTCACGATCGTCTAAGTGGGAAAGAGAGGAGGACCAAAACGCAGCGTGATGTGAATCCATTCTTCTATTTATTAAACGAAGAACACTTAAACTAACTATACAAACTAAACAAAATAACAAACGACCGTGACGCTAATGAAACCGAGTGCAGACATGCAACATCAACTAACATAGACAATCACCCACAACCCACAATGACAAAGCAGAGTACCTAAATATGGTTCCCAATCAGAGACAATGACAAACACCTGCCTCTGGTTGAGAACCATATCAGGCCAAACGACAAACCCAACATAGAAACACAAAACATAGATAACCCACCCAACTCACGCCCTGACCATACTAAAACAAAGAAAATACAAAAGAACTATGGTCAGAACGTGACACCGTGATAGCAAGTGCATCAACATATTGCTCACTCCTAGTCAAACCAAAAGTAATAGAAAGAAAATCAAAATAGAATATCCTATGAAACTTTATACATTTTTACATTCCTCAACCCAGGAACCCATACGTAAGGATGGATATGCAAATTCTTCCACATGTATATGTGAAGAATGACTTGTCTATCAGTTTGGCAGTAAATCTGATTAATATTGCATCTCTTCCCCTCCCACAAGGAGAGCGAGAGAGAGAAACTGCTAAGCCTGTTGAACTGGGTAGAGATAGACGGCAGATTTATAGGCACTCAAGTGGTAAGAATATGACCTGAACTGCTGACGGTGGTATGTCTGTGTGATTATTGATCTGCTGGCGTACACTGGAGCCCAGCGTGGTGCAAACCAACGACTGCAGAACTCAAAACAAAGAGGCCCAGGAGTAGAGGAATGTCTACGGGAGAGTAATGGAGCCCACATTTAGGGGGGGAACAACATCCACTCATACAGTGGGGAGAACAAGTATTTGATACACTGCCGATTTTGCAGGTTTTCCTACTTACAAAGCATGTCGAGGTCTGTAATTTTTACCATAGTTACACTTCAACTGTGAGAGACGGAATCTAAAACAAAAATCCAGAAAATCACATTGTATGATTTTTAAGTAATTAATTTGCATTTTATTGCATGACATAAGTATTTGATACATCAGAAAAGCAGAACTTAATATTTGGTACAGAAACCTTTGTTTGCAATTACAGAGATCATACGTTTCCTGTAGTTCTTGACCAGGTTTGCACACACTGCAGCAGGGATTTTGGCCCACTCCTCCATACAGACTTTCTCCAGGTCCTTCAGGTTTCGGGGCTGTCGCTGGGCAATACGGACTTTCAGCTCCCTCCAAAGATTTTCTATTGGGTTCAGGTCTGGAGACTGGCTAGGCCACTCCAGGACCTTGAGATGCTTCTTACGGAGCCACTCCTTAGTTGCCCTGGCTGTGTGTTTCGGGTCGTTGTCATGCTGGAAGACCCAGCCACGACCCATCTTCAATGCTCTTACTGAGGGAAGGAGGTTGTTGGCCAAGATCTCGCGATACATGGCCCCATCCATCCTCCCCTCAATACGGTGCAGTCGTCCTGTCCCCTTTGCAGAAAAGCATCCCCAAAGAATGATGTTTCCACCGCCATGCTTCACGGTTGGGATGGTGTTCTTGGGGTTGTACTCATCCTTCTTCTTCCTCCAAACACGGCGAGTGGAGTTTAGACCAAAAAGCTCTATTTTTGTCTCATCAGACCACGTGACCTTCTCCCATTCCTCCTCTGGATCATCCAGATGGTCATTGGCAAACTTCAGACGGGCCTGGACATGCGCTGGCTTGATCAGGGGGACATTGCGTGCGCTGCAGGATTTTAATCCATGACGGCGTAGTGTGTTACTAATGGTTTTCTTTGAGACTGTGGTCCCAGCTCTCTTCAGGTCATTGACCAGGTCCTGCCGTGTAGTTCTGGACTGATCCCTCACCTTCCTCATGATCATTGATGTCCCACGAGGTGAGATCTTGCATGGAGCCCCAGACCGAGGGTGATTGACCGTCATCTTGAACTTCTTCCATTTTCTAATAATTGCGCCAACAGTTGTTGCCTTCTCACCAAGCTGATTGCCTATTGTCCTGTAGCCCATCCCAGCCTTGTGCAGGTCTACAATTTTATCCCTGATGTCCTTACACAGCTCTCTTGTCTTGGCCATTGTGGAGAGGTTGGAGTCTGTTTGATTGAGTGTGTGGACAGATGTCTTTTATACAGGTAACGAGTTCAAACAGGTGCAGTTAATACAGGTAATGAGTGGAGAACAGGAGGGCTTCTTAAAGAAAAACGAACAGGTCTGTGAGAGCCGGAATTCTTACTGGTTGGTAGGTGATCAAATACTTATGTCATGCAATAAAATGCAAATTAATTACTTAAAAATCATACAATGTGATTTTCTGAATTTTTGTTTTAGATTCCGTCTCTCACAGTTGAAGTGTACCTATGATACAAATTACAGACCTCTACATGCTTTATAAGTAGGAAAACCTGCAAAATCGGCAGTGTATCAAATACTTGTTCTCCCCACTGTATGTCTTTCTCCACTTGGCTACCAAACCCAACTGAATTGTGAAAGCTCATATTTATAAAGCTTTGTGGTGCTTCTGCACATCTTCTGGGTTTTCATCTAATAACATTGTGCCCAAGTGAGGTTGACACACCTGGGTTTAAATACTATATGAAATCTATCAAAATGTGTGATCATTTGCTCTAGCCTGCCTGTGGGTGAGGTTTTCCCTTTTGTGACTTTTCTATTGGTTCTATCGCAACAAGCAATCTCAATTATGCACAGCGAATATATGTGACATAATTAAAAATAGCTAGTATTTGAACCCAGGTCTGGTGGTTTGTGAAGTCATAGAAAGCTGTCTGTCTGTGGGTCATATTGTTGGGCTGGGGCAGTGTGGACTTCAGAGCATGGGAGTGGAATGATGATTACCGGTGATCTGAAGTCAGTGTGTGTCTCACTGCAGAGTTGGTATTTTTTGGGGGAGATGTGAGAAGCAGGGTTAGGTGCTCACAGGCTGATTGGCTCTCTCTCCACACCCCTGGGGATCAGCAGCTTGATCTGATCTTTCTAAGCCAGGCTACCAGCTTTGAATATAATTTAACACGGACCACACTGAAACACAAATGCCCATTGTGTATATGCTGGCAACACTACACCTGTCTCTTAGTGAAAGCAAGGTATAACCAATGATGAAGACGCCAGGATTTAGTGCTTCTACTTTCTTAGGCCTTCTCCATTCAGATTCCCATTTATCTGGCTAAAGGACACCTGTTTAGGAGTTTCCGTTTTAATTTAATTATTTTCCACATTGCTTTCCCCTTTCTGAGAATAGTGAGACACCCTTAGAAAGACGGCAGGTAGCCTAGTGGGAGGCAGGTAGCCTAGTGGGAGGCAGGTAGCCTAGTGGGGAGGCAGATAGCCTAGTGGGAGGCAGGTAACCTAGTGGGAGGCAGGTAACCTAGTGGGAGGCAGGTAACCTAGTGGGAGGCAGGTAGCCTAGTGGGAGGCAGGTAGCCTAGTGGGAGGCAGGTAACCTAGTGGGAGGCAGGTAACCTAGTGGGAGGCAGGTAGCCTAGTGGGGAGGCAGGTAGCCTAGTGGGAGGCAGGTAACCTAGTGGGAGGCAGGTAGCCTAGTGGGAGGCAGGTAACCTAGTGGGAGGCAGGTAGCCTAGTGGGGAGGCAGGTAGCCTAGTGGGAGGCAGGTAACCTAGTGGGAGGCAGGTAGCCTAGTGGGAGGCAGGTAGCCTAGTGGGGAGGCAGATAGCCTAGTGGGAGGCAGGTAACCTAGTGGGAGGCAGGTAACCTAGTGGGAGGCAGGTAACCTAGTGGGAGGCAGGTAGCCTAGTGGGAGGCAGGTAGCCTAGTGGGAGGCAGGTAACCTAGTGGGAGGCAGGTAACCTAGTGGGAGGCAGGTAGCCTAGTGGGAGGCAGGTAACCTAGTGGGAGGCAGGTAGCCTAGTGGGAGGCAGGTAACCTAGTGGGAGGCAGGTAGCCTAGTGGGGAGGCAGGTAGCCTAGTGGGAGGCAGGTAACCTAGTGGGAGGCAGGTAACCTAGTGGGAGGCAGGTAGCCTAGTGGGGAGGCAGGTAACCTAGTGGGAGGCAGGTAACCTAGTGGGAGGCAGGTAGCCTAGTGGGAGGCAGGTAACCTAGTGGGAGGCAGGTAACCTAGTGGGAGGCAGGTAGCCTAGTGGGGAGGCAGGTAACCTAGTGGGAGGCAGGTAACCTAGTGGGAGGCAGGTAGCCTAGTGGGAGGCAGGTAGCCTAGTGGGGAGGCAGGTAGCCTAGTGGGAGGCAGGTAGCCTAGTGGGGAGGCAGGTAGCCTAGTGGGGAGGCAGGTAACCTAGTGGGAGGCAGGTAGCCTAGTGGGAGGCAGGTAACCTAGTGGGAGGCAGGTAACCTAGTGGGGAGGCAGGTAGCCTAGTGGGAGGCAGGTAGCCTAGTGGGAGGCAGGTAGCCTAGTGGGAGGCAGGTAGCCTAGTGGGGAGGCAGGTAACCTAGTGGGGAGGCAGGTAACCTAGTGGGAGGCAGGTAACCTAGTGGGAGGCAGGTAACCTAGTGGGAGGCAGGTAGCCTAGTGGGAGGCAGGTAGCCTAGTGGGAGGCAGGTAACCTAGTGGGGAGGCAGGTAGCCTAGTGGGAGGCAGGTAACCTAGTGGGAGGCAGGTAACCTAGTGGGGAGGCAGGTAGCCTAGTGGGAGGCAGGTAGCCTAGTGGGAGGCAGGTAGCCTAGTGGGGAGGCAGGTAGCCTAGTGGGGAGGCAGGTAGCCTAGTGGGGAGGCAGGTAACCTAGTGGGAGGCAGGTAACCTAGTGGTTAGAGCATTGGACTAATAACTGGAAGGTTGCAAGATCAAATCCCTGTCTTGACAAGGTAAACATCTGCTGTTCTGGCAGTTAACCCACTGTTCCTAGGCTGTCATTGAAAATAAGAATTTGTTCTTAACTGACTTGCTTGGTCAAATAAAAAAATACATTTTATGCTTCCTATACTGTCAGGCATTCAACAGAATGTTTGGATTAGGCACTTCACATAATCTTCAGCTATATATATACTGTATATGTATGTTTCATTGCATTCTTACTTTTATGGTGAAGCGTGTTACAGTGCACAAGAAAAAATGTTGTTCTTTAGAAGCGACATTCAGGGAAGCACACCTTTCTCCTGCAATCAGCTCAGCTCAGGGTGCAGCAAATCAACAGTAATTACTATGATCAAATTGAACTCAGTGTGTGGACTGATGCTATCTGCTGGACTTTTATGATACACCTTTGCTATATTATTATTATTAGTATTTCACAGAGAAAAATGGGATCAAACGACGTCGTTAGGTTAGCGCCTGCTCAATGTCCTTGGTACAGCAGATGCAAATACCCAGTGGCAGTTTTAAAGGCCAATTACTATATAATTTAGAGACTGATTAATGATTATAAAGGCTTTGAAGACTTTCATTATGATATTTAAAACAAGACCAATACCTCTTCTATGCAGACTGCAGCGTATATGATTTCATAAACCAACACGTCTACACTGCTAGCGTTTCAATTTGGTGTACCGTTGTGAAATAACTGTAGAGAGCTGAACTCCTCGTGCGTTAGATGGTGAGAGGCACTGGTAGATGCTTTATTCTCTTTTTCCCTTCTGTCTTGCTGTGGTTTTCAAAGGAATATCTGGTAAGCTTTCTCAACTTCACACCTTCATCTTTCATTTTGGAACATGTTGCCTTGGGCATGTGCTTGCCTCACTATTTCCTTTTCTGGAAGTAGAATGAAAGAAACAACACTTTTGACAACATGTGGGAACGGGAACGCTAAAATCAACTTCAGACTCACCTACTTACCTTTCATGTTTGTTTTAGAACCTCCCTATATCGACCACTCAGCTTGCCCCATCATCAGAGAGGGGTGCTAGCTGATCGATCATGACACATGCAACATCAGCTGAACATAATCAGTCATTCTTGAAGCATTGAACCTCAACGTGCATTCACAAACGCACACACGTGCACACACACAAACACACACACACACACACTGTGAAAGAGATCACAGAGCTTGTTCCCTGTAAAATGAATTGGAACATTTAATGCATTCTTCTGGCATGTGTGGAACTACTGCATACATTGACATAGCCATAGTGGATGAACACTCTGTCATCATGTAAGAAGTACTACAAAACAACTACAGAAATTAATTAATAACTCACAAACTATTGCATGAGGATACCATGAAACCCACTAGACTGTCATGTGGGTGTTGTGTATTTTCCTTTCATGTCTATTTCTCTGGGCCTGTGACCGTGAACTGCAGAATGTTGACTCCCTTGTCAATCCCATGTCTTAGAAAGTTTGGGTAATTGAACCTTTCGGTTAATATATCCTTAATAATTTTTAAATGGAGAATGTCTATTTTTTCCCCTGGCTAAAACCCAGACGGGAATGTTGGAGCTGGCAATTGTGTCTCATGATGTGCTGTGTGAAAGGTTGAGAAGACTAGAGAAAACCTGTCTGGTGTGTGGCTTTTTTGGACACATTTAGTGACACTTTGCACCAAATGGCTGCATTTTATGTGCTTTTATCGCTACAACGAGGGCATCGAGGCCTCTATTCTCAGGATGAAGAGGCTAAGTGAGTCAGACAGACTGCCAGACAGATTGATCACAGTGTTACTGACTAAGTGAAGGCATTTCTCAAGACCCTTCCTGTTCAGCTCCTAACCTAGCATGGCATTCAGGACAACATAGTAGCCTCGGATCATTGTAAAGTTTAAATTACAGCTCAGTCTGAAGAAAATGGAAAGTTGATCGGAACTGAAATAAGTGTTTTCACCTTTTGACCTCTTCATTAAGTGTTTACCCATAGTATGTTACATTTTTACAATCGAACAACAATAACTGACCTCTTTGCATTTCCGTGTGTTACACAAGTATATAGATATTTAATTTAATTGAAATTAATTTGTAATACACATTGCTAGTATGTCTGCAAACCTGAAATATGACCTATGCTATTTCATTAATCTATTTCCATATGAAGGCTTGATCATTCTTCATGAATCAGACATCCCTGTTTAAAATGAAAACTAATTTGCATGTCCCACTAAATCAGGGTCAGTGCTATCTGGGATCCTTGGGACATTCCTACCCTAAACGCTAACCTTAACCGTTACCCTAACCTTAACAATAACCATAACCCTTACCATTTTTATAGATTTTTTATTTCACCTTTATTTAACCAGGTAGGCCAGTTGAGAACAAGTTCTCATTTACAACTGCGACCTGGCCAAGATAAAGCAAAGCCGTGCGACCAAAAAAACAACACAGAGTTACACATAAACAAATGTACAGTCAATAACACAAAAGAAAAGAAAAATAGAAAATTTGCCAAAACGAAGCAAGGTAGCTAACGTTAGGGTAACTAACACTAACGCTAACCCTAATGTTAGCTACCTTGCCTCGTTTTGGCTGATTGTCTACTTGGCTTGTTATCAAAATGACATTTCTTAACTTAATATTGTTGTCCTGATCTCAATGACCTAGCTGTTAAAGTTGTGAGAACCCTTTTGAAATCCAGTAGCGGAAAGGCGCATTCACTTTCAGTCTCCATGCCAAAACTCACAATTTGCTCACTCCTACCAATGACACATTGGCGTCAGTTGTTACTTTGTCGCTACCCATAACTCTAATAAACGTTGTTCAAGATCAAAATAATTAAAATTGAGATGCTTCTATGTTACAAACGCATTTGTGGATTGATCACATCCCTTTGCTCAGCTTTCTGAAATGTTTCCATTCCCCTTTAATTTGAAGAGCATTTGTCATTAGGTGTGAGCTAGACCTAGCTAAAACTAACTAGCTGACGTTAGTGATTAAATATGAAGCTAGTTAGCTAGCCAGCCATGCAGAAGAGAGAGCTGCTGCAGGATTGTTATTTTACCAGTAAAATGTATGATCCCCATATATACAGTAATTATTAGCTTAATATCTGGAAATATTAGGTTTCTTTTGATCTGTGATAGCTATAATTCCCCCAAAAATAGTAGGCCAGCTGGCGGTTGATTGCAATAGTTAATGTAGCATAAGCCTGAAGCCTAACCCTGATAACTTGTACAATTCCCTTCCATACATGATTACCTTTTTATGTGCTGAAGGGTAATCACTACTTGGGGAAGATGAGAATGAAGAGGATGAGATTGAAATGGAGGAGCCGGAGGAAGTTGGAGCCACCACGTGATGATTCCATTTCTCAGCCTAGCTTTTTGACTGGCAGGTAACTGTCAATTATATATTATTGTTATGTAATATTAGGCCTATACATAATTTAGGTATATGTATTTTAAAATACTTTTTCTCTTGCTCGTTAGTTCGCGCTCTCTCTTCTATCTCTCTTTTTATGTATCTCTCTCTAGGACACTGTGGTGGACTGTCAGCTCTCAGACCACCGTGAGCAGGATGACACTATAGACATGTCAGCTATGCTCCACTGTGACAAGGATAGACAGGGTTCGGAGAGACTGGACAACATGCTGCTGAGGCTGCAAACAGGACTCAGAGACAATCACACCCTCACCCTCACAGGACACATATATACGTAGAAATACAGTGCCTTCGGAAAGTATTTAGACCACTTGACTATTTCCAAATTTTGTTACGTTAAAACCTTATTCTAAAATCTATTAAATAAATAAAACATGATTGGTATTCTACACACTATAGCCCATAATGACAACTTGAAAACAGGTTTTTGGAAATTTTAGAAATGTATTCCAAAGAGAAAACAGAAATACCTTGCTATGAGACTCAAAATTGAGCTCGGGTGCTTCCAGTTTCCATTGATCATCCTTAAGATGTTTCTACAACTTGATTGGAGTCCACCTGGGGTAGATTCAATTGATTGGACCTGATTTGTAAAGGAACACACCTGTCTATATAAGGTCAGAGTTGACAGTGCATGTCAGAGCAAAATCCAAGCCATGAGGTCAAAGGAATTGTCCGTAGAGCTCCGAGACAGGATTGTGTCTATGCAAAGATCTGGGGAAAGGTACCCACAATTGTCTGCAGCATTGAATGTCCCCAAGAACAAAGTGGCCTCCATCATTCTCAAATGGAACAAGTTTGGAACCACCAAGACTCTTCCAAGAGCTGGCCGCCCGGACAAACTGAGCAATCGGGGGAGAAGGGCCTTGGTCAGGGAGGTGACCAAGCACCCGATGGTCACTCTGACAGAGCTCTAGAGTTCCTCTGTGGAGATGGGAGAACATCCAGAAGGACAAAGAAAGTGCAAAGCAGTCATCAAGGCAAAGGGTGGCTACTTTGAAGAATCTAAAATATTTTTTGATTTGTTTAACAATTTTTGGTTAATACATGATTCCATATGTTATTTTTTTTTTTTGATGTCTTCACTATTATTCTAAAATGTAGGAAATAGTAAAAATAAAGAAACACCCTTGAATGACTAGGTGTGTCCAAACTTTTGACTGATACTGTACATTCCATAGAATTTTAGAAAAATACCACTAAACGACTGTAACTAATTCACAGTAAAAGGAATTATTACTGTTTTCCTCTACCTTCATGAGGAGGTTGTGTAAATGACATCAATCATGATTACCATTAGATTGCTGTGGTGCTATTGCATGTTGTACCATTTGAAAGGGCTGCTTCTCATCTTTCAAAACATGCATCATGTTTTCATATATGGTTTGACACCAGCAAAGAATGCTCATTAAACGCAGATGTCATGGTCTCAGTAAATTCAGGAATTCCAAAACGCTGATGCAACAATGCTAAAATAGCAATCTACAGTTACAGTTAGCTGGTGTTCTAAACCCTAGTGTTTCCATTCCCCTTTAACCCTTTCCTTAACCATTTTAAATGTAGACTTCAATAGGGTAGGGATGTCCCAAGGATCCCTGATAGCAAGGACCTGTCTAAATCCCTAACCCCGTGGTATATCATAATATCATATGCTAAAATTTCACCTCACTGATGCTAGACTTGATTATTTTCAAAACAATTTTCAATTAATAATGACCTTTAGAACACTGTGATACACCAAACTGATTTTAAGATGTTGACACCTTTGAGCTACAGAGATTTTCATGCATAGCACAATTATTTATTTGTAGAAAGCAGGTTGACATTTAATGTCATGAGTCTCGTCCTGGAGGCAGAACTGATATGTTTTCCCTTAGATAGGCCAGCTGTGAATTCAAATTTGGCTATATTGTAAAAATGTATGAAAAGAAAAATTTGCTTTTTGGAATGTTACTCAACATTAGGGTTAGCAGTGTGGTTAAGGTTGGGGTTAAGGTTAGGGTTAGGTTTAACATCAGATTTTATGACTTTGTGGCTGTGCCAGCTAGTGACCACTCTGCGAAGCTGCCTCCGGAACAGGATCAATGACGAAAAACACTAAGCTGCTTGTAGAAAAGTTCTTGAAGCAACCTAAACACATATGAGGCAATCAGCTTCATGAGGTAGGAGCTAAACTTCTTCTATGCTCGTTTCGAGGCAAATAACACTGAAACATGCATGAGCGCACCAGCTGTTCCGTAAGACTGTGTGTTCACGCTCTCCGCAGCCATTGTGAGTAAGACCTTTAAACAGGTCAACAATCACAAGGCCGCTGGGCCAGATGGATTACCAGGACGTGTACTGTGAGCATGCGCTGACCAACTGGCAAGTGTCTTCAAAGACATGTTCAACCTCTCCCTGTCCGAGTCTGTAATACCAACATGTTTTAAGCAGACCACCATGGTCCCTGTGCCCAAGAACACTAAGGTAACCTGCCTAAATGACTACCGAACCGTAGCACTCATGTCTGTAGCCATGAAGTGCTTTGAAAGGCTGGTCATGACACACATCAACACCATCATCCCAGAAACCCTAGACCCACTCCAATTTGCATACCACCCTAACAGAACCACAGATGATGCAATCGCTATTGCACTCCACACTGCACTTTCCCACCTGGACAAAAGGAACACCTATGTGAGAATGCTGTTCATTGACTACAGTTCAGCGTTCAACACCATAGTGCCCTCAAAGCTCATCACTACGCTAAGGACCCTGGGACTAATCCATATTGGGCTTTACAATCATTTACAAAAAATACTTATAAATCTATTTCAAATTACAAACAATAAAATGACAGTAAGGATCTTTAAACAGAACTTGCAGTGTTTTGTGTTGGCGGTTTGTCCTATCTGTCTGTGGTTCTAGACTTTAGGGAGGTTCTTCGAATAGATCTCGGATCAGCTTCCCCAAGTCCAAACCTGAACTAAATAATTACTCCCTCTGCAACTGGATCCTGGACTTCCTGACGGGCCACCCACTGCTGGTAAGGGTACGTAACAACAGATTCGCCACACTGATCCTCAACACAGGGCCCCTCGGGGGTGCGTGCTCATTCCCCTCCTGTACTTCATGTTCACTTATGACTGCACGGCCAGGCACGACTCTAACACCATCATTAAATTTGCAGATGATACAACAGTGGTTAGCCTGATCACCGACATCGACAAGACCCTCTCCCTCAAAGTAATAGACAAAGGAGATGATTGTGGACGACAGGAAAAGGAGGACCAAGCACGCCCCCATTGTCACCAACAAACTAACATGGTCCAAGCACACCAAGACAGTCGTGAAGAAGGCACGACAAAACCTGTTCCCCCTCAGGAGACTGAAAAGATTTGGCATGGGTCCTCAGATCCTCAAAATGTTCTACAGCTAAACATCGAGAGCATCCTGACTGGTTGCATCACTGTTTGGTATGACAACTGCTCGGCCTCCGACCACAAGGCACTACAGAGGGTCGTGCGAACAGCCCAGTAAATTACTGGGGCCAAGCTTTCTGCCTGCCAGGATCTCTATACCAGGTGGTGTCCGAGGAAAACCCTAAAAATGGTCAAAAACTCCAGCCACCCTAGTCATAATATGTTCTCTCTGCTACCGCATGGCAAGCGCCAAGTCGAGGTCCAAGAGGCTTCTAAACAGCTTCTACCCTCAAGCCATAAGACTCCTGAACATCTAGTCAAATGGCTACCCAGACTATTTGCAGTGCCCTCCCACCCCCTTTTTACACCACTGCTACTCTAGTCACTTTAATAACTCTACCTATATGTACATACTACCTCAACTAAACGGTGCACATTGACTCTGTATCGGTACCCCCCTGTATATAGTCTCACTATTGTTATTTTACTGCTGCTCTTTAATTACTTGTTACTTTTATCTCTTATCCTTATTTTTTTTTTAACTGCATTGTTTGTTAGGCGCTCGTAAGTAAGCATTTCACTGTAAGGTCTACTACACCTGTTGTATTCGGCGCATGTGACAACATTTTTTTAAATTTGATTTGAAAAATCACTGCTATGTAATTGAACATAATGCTAGCTAACTTAATGAGCATAATGCAAGCTAGCGTAATGCTATCTATCTTAATGAGCATAATGAGCATAATGCTCAAATCAAATCAAATCAAATCAAATTTTATTAGTCACATACACATGGTTAGCAGATGTTAATGCGAGTGTAGCGAAATGCTTGTGCTTCTAGTTCCGACAATGCAGTAATAACCAACAGTAATCTAACCTAACAATTCCACACTACTACCTTACACACACACACAAGTGTAAAGGGATAAAGAATATGTACATAAAGATATATGAATGAGTGGTGGTACAGAACGGCATGGCAGATGCAGTAGATGGTATAGAGTACGGTATATACATATGAGATGAGTACTGTAGGGTATGTAAACATAAAGTGGCATAGTTTAAAGTGGCTAGTGGTACATGTATTGCATAAAGATGGCAAGATGCAGTAGATGATATAGAGTACAGTATATATACATATGAGATGGGTAATGTAGGGTATGTAAACATTGTATTAAGTGGCATTGCTTAAAGTGGCTAGTGGTACATTTTTACATAATTTCCATCAATTCCCATTTTTAAAGTGGCTGGAGTTGGGTCAGTATGTTGGCAGCGGCCGCTAAATGTTAGTGGTGGCTGTTTAACAGTCTGATGGCCTTGAGATAGAAGCTGTTTTTCAGTCTCTCGGTCCCTGCTTTGATGCACCTGTACTGACCTCGCCTTCTGGATGATAGCGGGGTGAACAGGCAGTGGCTTGGGTGGTTGTTGTCCTTGATGATCTTTATGGCCTTCCTGTGACATCGGGTGGTGTAGGTGTCCTGGAGGGCAGGTAGTTTGCCCCTGGTGATGCGTTCTGCAGACCTCACTACCCTCTGGAGAGCCTTACGGTTGTGGGCGGAGCAGTTGCCGTACCAGGCGGTGATACAGCCCGACAGGATGCTCTCGATTGTGCATCTGTAGAAGTTTGTGAGTGCTTTTAGTGACAAGCCGAATTTCTTCAGCCTCCTGAGGTTGAAGAGGCGCTGCTGCGCCTTCTTCACAACGCTGTCTGTGTGGGTGGACCAGTTCAGTTTGTCCGTGATGTGTACACCGAGGAACTTAAAACTTTCCACCTTCTCCACTACTGACCCGTCGATGTGGATAGGGGGGTGCTCCCTCTGCTGTTTCCTGAAGTCCACAATCATCTCCTTTGTTTTGTTGACGTTGAGTATGAGGTTATTTTCCTGACACCACACTCCGAGGGCCCTCACCTCCTCCCTGTAGGCCGTCTCGTCGTTGTTGGTGATCAAGCCTACCACTGTAGTGTCATCCGCAAACTTGATGATTGAGTTGGAGGCGTGCATGGCCACGCAGTCGTGGGTGAACAGGGAGTACAGGAGAGGGCTCAGAACGCACCCTTGTGGGGCCCCAGTGTTGAGGATCAGCGGGGTGGAGATGTTGTTACCTACCCTCACCACCTGGGGGCGGCCCGTCAGGAAGTCCAGGACCCAGTTGCACAGGGCGGGGTCGAGACCCAGGGTCTCGAGCTTGATGACGAGTTTGGAGGGTACTATGGTGTTAAATGCTGAGCTGTAATCGATGAACAGCATTCTCACATGGGTATTCCTCTTGTCCAGATGGGTTAGGGCAGTGTGCAGTGTGGTTGCGATTGCGTCGTCTGTGGACCTATTGGGTCGGTAAGCAAATTGGAGTGGGTCTAGGGTGTCCGGTAGGGTGGAGGTGATATGGTCCTTGACTAGTCTCTCAAAGCACTTCATGATGACGGAAGTGAGTGCTACGGGGCGGTAGTCGTTTAGCTCAGTTACCTTAGCTTTCTTGGGAACAGGAACAATGGTGGCCCTCTTGAAGCATGTGGGAACAGCAGACTGGGATAAGGATTGATTGAATATGTCCGTAAACACACCAGCCAGCTGGTCTGCGCATGCTCTGAGGACGCGGCTGGGAATGCCGTCTGGGCCTGCAGCCTTGCGAGGGTTAACACGTTTAAATGTTTTACTCACCTCGGCTGCAGTGAAGGAGAGCCCGCAGGTTTTGGTAGGGGGCCGTGTCAGTGGCACTGTATTGTCCTCAAAGCGGGCAAAAAAGTTGTTTAGCCTGTCTGGGAGCAAGACATCCTGGTCCTCGACGGGGCTGGTTTTCTTTTTGTAGTCCGTGATTGACTGTAGACCCTGCCACATACCTCTTGTGTCTGAGCTGTTGAATTTCGACTCGATTTTGTCTCTGTACTGAGACTTAGCCTGTTTGATTGCCTTGCGGAGAGAATAGCTACACTGTTTGTATTCGGTCATGCTTCCGGTCACCTTGCCCTGGTTAAAAGCAGTGGTTCGCGCTTTCAGTTTCACGCGAATGCTGCCGTCAATCCACGGTTTCTGGTTTGGGAATGTTTTTATCGTTGCTGTGGGTACGACATCGTCAATGCACTTCCTAATGAACTCGCTCACCGAATCAGCATATTCGTCAATATTGTTGTTGGACGCGATGCGGAACATATTCCAATCCGCGTGATCGAAGCAGTCTTGAAGCGTGGATTCAGATTGGTCGGACCAGCGTTGAACAGACCTGAGCGCGGGAGCTTGTTGTTTGAGTTTTTGTTTGTAGGCTGGAATCAACAAAATGGAGTCGTGGTCAGCTTTTCCGAAAGGGGGGCGGGGGAGGGCCTTATAAGCGTCGCGGAAATTAGTATAACAATGGTCTAGTGTTTTTCCAGCCCTGGTAGCACAATCGATATGCTGATAGAATTTAGGGAGTTTTGTTTTTAGATTAGCCTTGTTAAAATCCCCAGCTACGATGAATGCAGCCTCAGGGTGTGTGGTTTCCAGTTTACAAAGAGTCAGATAAAGTTCGTTCAGGGCCATCGATGTGTCTGCTTGGGGGGGAATGTATATGGCTGTGATTATGATTGACGAGAATTCCCTTGGTAGATAATGCGGTCGACATTTGATTGTGAGGAGTTCTAGATCAGGTGAACAGAACGACTTGAGTTCTTGTGTGTTGTTATGATGATCACACCACTTCTCGTTAATCATAAGGCATACCCCCCCGCCCCTCTTCTTACCGGAAAGATGTTTGTTTCTGTCGGCGCGATGCATGAAGAAACCAGCTGGCTGCACCGACTCCGTTAGCGTCCCTTGAGTTAGCCATGTTTCCGTGAAGCAGAGCACGTTGCAATCCCTGATGTCTCTCTGGAATGCTACCCGTGCTCGGATTTCATCAACCTTATTGTCAAGAGACTGGACATTGGCGAGTAGTATGCTAGGGAGTGGAGCGCGATGTGCCCGTCTCCGAAGCCTGACCACGAGACCGCCACGTTTTCCCCTTTTTCGGCGTCGCACAGGGTCGCCGGCTGGGATCAGATCCATTGTATTGTGTGGAAGGCAAAACACTGGATCCGTTTCGGGAAAGTCATATTCCTGGTAGGAACGATGATGAGTTGACGTTAATCGTATATTCAGTAGTTCCTCCCGACTGTATGTAATGAAACCTAAGATTACCCGGGGTACCGATGTAAGAAATAACACGTAAAAAAACAAAATACTGCATATTTTCCAAGGAACACGAAGCGAGGCAGCCATCTCTTTTCGGCGCCGGATTTTTTCTTTTAGTTGCTAGCTAGCGTAATGAGCATAAAGCTAGCTAGCTTAATGACCATAATTGTAGCTAGCGTAATGGGCATAACGCTAGCTAGCTTAATGAGCCTAATTATAGCTAGCGTAATGAGCATAATTATAGCTAGCGTAATGAGCATAATGCTAGCTATCTTAATGAGCATAATGCTAGCTAGAGAATATACAATGTTATGTAGACTTGCGCATTCTGCTTCAACGCCAGTATCACAGGTCTAGGACTGCAGGTCTTGGACTGTCACTTACAGATATGCCTGGAATTACCATTGCTCAGTGGTAGTCTTCAGTGTGCCTCTCCACATCAAAGGGATTGGAAAGGTGCACCACTGTAGGGGGCACTGGGCTCCTCAGTAGAGTGTTGGTGTAAAAAGCAGGGACAGACATAACTCTGCCGCTGGGTAACTTTTCGAGTGACGTTTTTTCTCAGCATGCTCATCACCAGCCCCCCGGCAGGCCTGTGCTCCACACCTGTCGCGGTAATGGGCCGACTCTGCCGTCTGTACTGCCACTCTGCCGCACGCTAGAGAGCCAAGGAGCTTTGATTAGGTCTATGGAGCGTGCTGGGAGTTTTGGCATTTATGTCAGCATCGGCACTTTCCTTCGGGGCAAAATGGAGAAACAACAGCATGTAGAGAGATACTCTGAAATTTGAGACAGCTCACCCACCTTTTGTGCTGTGGTCGTCTAATTTCTTTTTTTGGAAGGAAAAACGAAACTGAAGAAATGCTGTGAAATTTCATGGCAGTCATGCCTCTTGTGACTGTATGATATCTGATAATCTGTCATGGTATCGTGGGATTCACGTGACTAAATCACCCTGTGTATTGGCCCTGTATTAGGTTTGTATTAGCTCTGACCCGCACACAGTTGAGGCAGGCAGGTAGAGAGGAAGGGAGGGCTCTCTCCACCGAAGTCATAATAAATTAGACCAAGCCTTGGCAACAAACAGCAGCCTGTAGAAGAGTGAGCGGCTGAGGATTACTAATGGGCTGCAGCTAAAGATTTGCGGCTTGGGTGGTCGGTTGAAAAAACATGTAATGATGCCACTGACGGCCTGATGCCTGATGTGACTGAAACACAATACATAACCCATTTACATTGAAGCAGTCATAATGATTAACTTCACGACAGGGTCTCACATTCGGCTGTTTTGATACATTATGTTCCCCTATGATGAATTTAGTATTTATGTGAACTATCTCAAAAGTGCTCTTACCAAATAGGCTAAACCCCATGAGTTTGAAACTGTGCAAGGATTGGTTTTAAATCCAGGATCCTGAGCTTTTAATATGTGTACAGTATAAAACACTGCAGGGACATTTCTCTACAATGGCACCACTAAAGCCATATGCTCTTCCCGAAACCATCCAAAATCCAGCAATATCCATGCATAATTCTGCTGGGGAATTTGGGCAAAGGCCCTTGGAGAAAGTGGGAGCTGTGAAGCGGAGTGTAGCATCTGCACCGTTTTCTCATCAAATTCAATGAGGAATCAAAACTCAATAAAGCTCCTTTAAACAGCAACCATTCGTTTTTCATCAAATCCCTCTTATTCCTGGGATTCTAGAAGCCAAATGGAACCACATTATGGGAGCAGATTCCCATGGTGGTAGAGCCAAATGGAATGCTTTGCCACATCCAATCATGGGACCGCCGGTTAATTTGGCCCAGTGACAGCTGTTTGAATAGATCAATGAGTCCCTGCCTGTGAAAGCTGATTGGTGTTGATACACAGAGGCTATGTTTGTGTGACCATTCACACTCTTCAGCATTGTGGCAGAGTGTCTATACATGCCATCAATGCTTTCAAATCCTAGGCAGGTCACCTGTGATACAAGTCAGTAGTCCATCCATGTCTGAGGATGTTGGGAAATGTCGTGGAAACCGTCCACTAGGGGCAACAGTGAGTGTTACTTTCAAGTAGGTTTGATTTTGCTAGGGCATTGTGGGCAAGTATGGCGGATGGGCGTAAGCATATGCCTCTGATTCCAAAGGTTGCATGTTCAAAATAAAGTGTTTTTTATATCTTTGTTTTAAGCTTATCCCAAACCTGTACCATTACCTTAACGATTCTGAGGCAATGCCTAACCTTACATTTAAACACTTTGAAGCAACTGACGTTTGAGAAACATCGATGCAAGTCTAATTCTGACGTGAGAGCTTGTAGCAAATCCATGGAATATTTGTCATGATTTCAGTTACTTAATAAAAAGGTATATACAGCAAACTTGGCCATGTGATCGGCAGGCGGCAGCTCATGCCAGAGGGTCCTTGAGTCACTGTGGAGTCACCTCACGTCTGCACACACATAACCATGCTGACACTGTTGTGTTTTTTATAGCCCTGTCTGCATTACTTTCCTTGATGTGTCAGATGCACACACACTGGTGATTTCTGACGGTATTCCAGATCACAGGCAACATCTATGGGAAAAAAGTGAGAAGAGAGAAGATTTGTGTCACTAGTCCGATGTGACAGAGCACAGAGAGCGAGAGAGACTGAGAGAGAGACAGGGTGGAAGCCCTGGAAATGGGAATAATGTCTTACTGCTGTCTTTATCAAAGCAAACAGCGGGTGGGAGAGGAGCTAGTCTTTTTCCATGTCTCAGTTCAATGTTTTTCATTCTCTGGGATATGAGGCTAACTCCCTCTCTAAACCTTTACTATTGTTCATGAGCTTAGTGATGCTGCCACTGTTTGGTTTTCCTTTCCTCAACTGACACACTCTTTCCCTCACACATAAGTCTAAGGATGTTTGTGTGAGTGTCACAGTTCACTCAGTTCCATACACATTTGGATACAGTTGAATGGGGTACCAAAGCTCATTGTTCTCAAATGGCAGTGGGAAGAAAATGTCTGTGGTAGTTTGTTGATGTTTTTAAGTCTTGATATGTTCCTCAGAATGTTTGTTGTACTTGTATCACTGGAAACTGAATAAAAGCAATTTGCCCTGAGGGGTTAATTAAGACCTCAAAGAAGCAATAACCTCTAGAGTTAAAGTGAGGTTAAGGTAAAGGTAAAGATCATGGGAGAGGTTAAAACAGGAAACCAAGAACAAAACCGAAAGTAAATTGCCCCACATGGGAGTCAAACCATAACAGGGAGGGTCGGAGGTGTAAGTCAATGCTAAAGCCCATCCACCAAACCCAAAACTGCCACTCTATCATAATGTCACAGAAGGCAGTATAACACCCTCAGCTGTCCTATTGTGGAACTCTATCTTCCACAAACATCTAAAAAAGATGCCAAATGCTGGCGACCAGGCTGCTCTGTGGATGCTCTTGTGCTTTTGTGGACTCTAATGTTGTTCTAGTGAGGATTTGGGCCTGCAGATTGATGAGGGTGTGAGAGTGGAGGAAATTGTGTATGTGTGCAGAGCATGTTGTCAGGATCCAGCTCTTCCAGTCGACAGCCCTCTGGAGGGCCTCTGACGGGCCATGATGGGCCATTAATTGGACTTCTTTAATTAGTTTTGGGGATCTCTGAGAAATCGCCTGCTCTCCCCTTCCCAACTGTCCTCTCCACTGATGCACTAAGCTGTTCTCTGTCCTGCCTGGAAATACCCTGGGACCTGCTGAGCGGCCTCTCAGCAAAAGTGAGGGGAAAAGTGAAGCAAGTTGGCCATTTTGTTTTACCTGGAATGGCAAAATGTTGAGTTGATAAAAGACTTCAGCAAGCCTACTGTCCTCACTGTTACCAGGTAACAGAGTTCTATGTCTGAGACTATCAGAAAGTGCAGGGTGATTTTATAATTACTGTGTACTTTTGTGACCCCTGTCTCTTGTTTAGGTTTTCTTGTCTGTGCTGTTTGCTAGCAGATTTTGTAGGTGTAACGTCGGCTCTGTGATGACCCTATTTAAAATAAACCCATTACCAATTATTTACAGGCAGGGTTATTACAATATTATACTACCATTGTGGATTGTGTCCCATGTATCCTCTAGTAATCCAGGATTGATCCTCTTTTCTTTTTACTTGTGTAAATTTGGCACAAATGTTCATATTCTGCTCTAAAGCAAAAAAAGCTCTGTTGAGCAGGCTACACTAATTTCCTTCCCTGGGGATGTAACTATTACTATCTAACAATACCAAGCTTGTATATCCTAATTTATAATGAAACCACAACTATACTCTTCCTACCACTTCTTTTCAGCCAAGCTCTGTTCCATGTGCTCAAAAATAACACTTTCGCACTAAACACTACATTCCAGGACAAGAAACACGTTATGCGGAACTATAAACAATCTCGAGATATCCAACTAAAAGTGGTTGATTTGCCTGGATATCCTCTTTAAGACATGACTTTGAGTAAGTGGTGGACATGAAGAGGTCTCTAAACATTCTGTCCATCCTTGTCTCCAGCCCAGCACCTGCTTTGCATTTCTTTGACTTTGTATCATTGGGTCCCATCTGCTACGTATCAGTTAAGCTAGACAAGCATAATTTTGCCAGGACCAGGGACGTCTGCTTCCTACCCCTCATTGGCTCTCAACCTCCCCTTCAGTGACTCCAAAATCACTGTAGTGTGTATTATGAAGAGGAGGAAAACACGGAGATCTAATGAATAATGAACTAACAGGATTTGGCATGTCACAAATGTCAGTCTCTAGGTTTAGAGGAAGGGATGGTAAAACAGGCTTAAACAGCTACAACCCGTTTCTAATTAAACGTTTAGTTGTCATGAATTAAACATGAGCGAGACCTGTACAATATTAATGCACTTGGGACACATTGGCTGTAGTGGGGAAAGCAGAAGGATGGAGGTGGCTGGCTGCCATCGCAATGGTCACTCCCCTCCCAAAAAACCTCTGCCAAAAACCAAAAAGACAGAGATGAATCAAATATTTAATGTTAGATGCTTCCTTACCCTGAAAGTAGTCTATGAGCCAGGAGAAACTGTAATCCATAGTTCGGATTTCTTAGCACTGGCACTATAATTTTCAGCTAGCCTAACCTTAGCCGCTAGCTAAAAATCAGTGGGTGACAGGTGCAACCGCAAAACAAAGTTTTTGGCCAATTCACCTTAAAGTAACTTCAACCAAGCCATTGAGTTGATTGGCCTTGACATTTAGAAAATTGCCCAGTTGCCCCTATCAAAAATCTGAAGATTGTAAGAACTCCGAACCATGGATTCCAATTTCTCCAGGCTCATAGACTACTTCCAGGGTAGGGAACCATTAAACATTACATTGTAAAATAGTAAACCTATCCTTTATAGGCAACTACTTATACAAATCTAGCAAGGACGTTGATGCAGTGTGCTAGATTTAGCCTAACAGATACTATCATTTACATATCTCCAGGCCCCGATCCTTGATTGTTGGTCTTAGTGCATGTTGCCATCTGTCAATGAAATCACGTCTCACATTCTGCCAGTTTAAGAAGCAAACAAAGAAATGTATTTTGGTTTTTCATTTCTTAATCTTTATCTGAATGAGCAGATAGTTGTATCTTAATTTATTCTTTAACCTTCACATGGCGCTCCCTAACTGATGGCATCATGGCTGCACATTGTTTTAATTGCCGCAATGTATCGGTGCAGATGTTCTCAGTAATGAATTTGAGGGAACAATAACCAAAGAGACACTCTCCTCACAACAGCTTCCAAATTCTGTCTCCATTAAAGCTGTATATTCTAAATTGAAATGTTTCAATCATACACTGCCTACACCATTATCACATGTTTTTTCATCATTATCAGTCTCTGTGCAGGTTTATGACTGGATATCTTGAAAATTATATTTACATTTAAGTCATTTTATATCATACTTAAACTTTAAATGTAAACTAAATTCTTACTTAAAGCTATATTAATTTAACACTTGTACTTTCGGTGTTATGCAATTTTTTTTATTTCAAACTACATACATTTCATCCAGGATAATGTCAAAAGGAACAAAATGCTTTGCCTAAAGAGAACACATTACCTTTCAATTTCTAAATATAAAAACAAAAATCTGACAGGGAAGGACTGAGTGGTCTCGATGCTAAAATAGATAAAATGGAGGAGGCGTTGCAATGGCAACATGCCTTCACAAGGCATCTCTTTTCTACACACAAAGACAGGCTCTGGATATCAGAGACACACACCTGTACTGGGAATGAAAGAGCAGTGTTGAGAAGCCCGTGGCTAGGACTCAGTGAGAGTAGAGAAAGACAGAGTGGGAGTACAGAGACCGAGGGAGAGGGAGTGGAAGTGAAAGGGAACCGAGAGAACACCAGAGAGAGTAAAGTGGTAATGGGAGATTGCCAGGCCCCTTCAATTAATTTTAGTTTAGCCTGACACACATATGCTCACTTCTTTCAAAGCAGGGATGGTACCAACAGCACTCTGACCTGTGGTACTAACAGTGCTCTTACCTGTGGTACCAACAGCGCTCTTAACTGTGTGCCAATTGGGAGTGACTGGGAGGGCTTTTTGAAGGGCTCTACAGCATTACATTCCCTTCCAGAGAGTAGTCCTGGTAACCATAACTGCACACTGTGCATATTGACTTTTGATGAGATTTAAAAATATATATTTGTAAACAAGGATTATTATAATAGTATTTATGTTTTTTGATTACCAGTTAACATGCAATATTATTACATTTAGTAGTTTCACAGTCATACAATGAGTTCTAGATACCAACAACTAATACACTTCTGTGTAACATTCCGACTTTAGCCACAGGTTCCATAAGGACATATCTACTACACAAGAGGAGATGGATGGTAGGGAGGGGTAGAGTGAAAAGGAAGGGTGGGGGGACCCTTTGGGCATGAACCGAGCCTGGCAGCTCTTAATGCAGCTGTCAGTGTCGCCGGTCCAGCGATGCATTGCACCACGCACACACCATTCGCCATCCCGCCACCAACGTCGAGATTATACAGCATTTTAAATGAGCCGCAGCCATGGGGAACGCGTCCCAGGGAACGACTGTCGCTACGGCGACATGAGCCATGATTCGCCATGCCATTAATCTCGCAGGGGAAATCTCAGCCGATTTGTCCTACTCCGGATGAAGCTATAAACTTCTCCCACTGTCTCTTTGGATCCTGTCGCTGAACTGTTTGACAGAAGCAGGATGCAGTTTGGCCTTGTACACTGAATACATTCACTCTTTAGGTGAAGGCTGACACCCCGTGACTGTTTCAATCCAAGGAGCTGTTCCACTGATTTCAGTATGGATCACATCTGTCTTTCGGCATTTTCAAAGGAGGGGTTCTTAAGAGGCAAAATAACGTGAAATAACCATGGGGATCAGTGGATCTTAAGCTTCACTTTTTCAAGCAACCAATGGGAGCTTTGTCAATGGTGGACAGTTTCCTTAAGAACATATATTATTAAAGAAGTGCCAAGGTATGTGGATACTTTCTGAATCGTTCCCGTGCATATGAATGCACTTGAGGTTGAATACGGGAGAGACCACTGAGGAATAATATTAACTGGAGACTGCATCTAAGATGTCTGACTGTTGTTTTTAAGGTAATCTACTCACGTTCGCACACACCGATTCATGGACCGTCTACGGTTGAAGTCGGAAGTTGACATACACCTTAGCCAAATACATTTAAACTCAGTTTTCACAATTCCTAACATTTAATCCAAGGAAAAATCCCCTGACTTAGGTCAGTTAGGGTCAACACTTTATTTTAAGAATGTGAAATGTCAGAATAATAGTAGAGAGAAAAATGTATTTCAGCTTTTATTTCTTTCATCACATTCCCAGTGGGTCAGAAGTTTACATACTCAATTAGTACTTGGTACCATTGCCTTTAAACTGTTTAACTTGGGTCAAAGTTTCGGGTAGCCTTCCACAAGCTTCCCACAATAAGTTGGGTGAACTTTGGCCCATTCCTCCTGACAGAGCTGGTGTATCTGAGTCAGGTTTGTAGGCCTCCTTGCTCGCACACGCTTTTTCAGTTCTGCCCACAAATTTTCTATAGGATTGAGGTCAGGGCTTTATGATGGCCACTCCAATACCTTGACTTTGTTGTCCTTAAGCCATTTTGCCACAACTTTGGAAGTATGCTTGGGGTCATTGTTCACTTGTAAGACCCATTTGTGACCAAGCTTTAAATTCCTGGCTGATGTCTTGAGATGTTGCTTCAATATATCCACATCATTTTCCACCCTCAATGTCATCTATTTTCTGAAGTGCACCAGTCCCTCCTGCAGCAAAGCACCCCCACAACATGATGATGCCACCCCGTTCTTCACGGTTGGGATGGTGTTCTTCGGCTTGCAAGCGCCCCCCCTTTTTCCTCCAAACATAACGATGGTCATTATGGCCAAACAGTTCTATTTTTGTTACATTTCTCCAAAAAGTACGATCTTTGTCCCCATGTGCAGTGGCAAACCGTATTTTATGGAGGTTTTGGAGCCATGGCTTCTTCCTTGCTGAGCGGCCTTTCAGGTTATGTCGATATAGGACTCGTTTACTGTGGATAAAGATACTTTTGTACCTGTTTCCTCCAGCATCTTCACAAGGTCCCTTGCTGTTGTTCTGGGTTTGATTAGCACTTTATGCACCAAAGTACGTTCATCTCTAGGAGACAGAACGCATCTCCTTCCTGAGCGGTGTGACGGCTGTGTGGGTCCATGGTGTTCATACTTGCATACTATTGTTTGTACAGATTAATTTGATGCCTTCAGGCATTTAGACATTTCTCCTAGGGATGAACCAGACTTGTGGACGTCTACATTTTTTTTTTCTGAGGACTTGACTGATTTCTCTAGATTTTCCCATGATGTCAAGCAAAGAGGCACTACGTTTCAAGGAAGGCCTTTAAATACATCCACAGGTACACCTCCAATTAACCCAAATTATGTTAATCAGCCTATCAGAAGCTTCTAAAGCCATGACATCATGTTCTGGAATTTTCAAACTTCTGACCCACTGGAATTGTGATGCAGTGAATTATACATGAAATAATCTGTCTGTAAACAATTGTTGGAAAAATGACTTGTGTCATGCCCAAAGTAGATGTCCTAACTGACTTGCCAAAACTATAGTTTATTAACAAGATGTTTGTGGAGTGGTTGAAAAACGAGTTTTAATGACACCACCATAAGTGTATGTAAACTTCCGACTTCAACTGTATATCCGGGTTGCCTCTGGTATATACGGACCAACATCACATGTACACTAGCACCCAGCAATGTCATCACGTCATCCAAAAACATGGCACACATTTGATGAATATAAAACGTTAATATCTTCGGCTGTGAGTGATGGAAAACCAATGGGCCTCAGCGACAATTATTTGATTACCTGAATGGATATTTTGCGCACAAAGGTGATGACTAAAGTGCCTTTTTAGGAATTTTCAAATCTGACATCTCATTGTCAACGTGTATGGAAATGGTTTTTCCGGGCTGGGTGTCAGTTAAACTGCAGTACCAATGGAAAACTGTAGGAGCAGTCAAAACTGTGCTCTTAGACTGGAACACTGGCCCCTTGGGAGACACTCATCTCCTGACAATATTTGAGTGAATGGCACTTTTGTAGCTGAGCAAACGGAGGTACAATCCATCTGAAATGATCTTCCTCGAAACTGAATCAGTGGAACAAAATCAAGAGCTTATTGACCATTTCTGTACTCGAGCACAGAGGTAATGTAGAGATTATTCTCTTTCATTTGAATTTTTCTCGAAGCACTTTGCAAATAGCATTGTGTCACGCTAAACTGCAGTGGTGTAGTGGAGAGTATACACAGGTATACAACGTGTACCCACTTTTTTTATTGGGCATTGCATATACTCACTTCTTAATCCACATGATGCATATCAAAGTAGGGTAGTGGAGGTATTCGCCACATCAATTAATAAGGCTGATGGAACAGATCAGAATGTTTAGCTTAAAATGTTGATAAACTATGATTTATTCACATTTTAAGTGCAGCAATCTGCACACTGTGGTAGGCCTACATGTGAATGTGTCAAAATGCAATTGGCGGAAAACACTGATCTAAAATGCACACAGCACATGCTAGTGGTTTAGTGGACAGAGATAGACATATCCATAGAAATGTTAAAAGGACCTAAAGATTCAACAACTATCATGGGTTAATAATATGACTAAGATAATGCCTTTGGCTGCTAGATAATGAATTGCCTCCAGGTTTCTATGGTTGGATTTTGTCTAGGCTATTTTGAAGCAAAGTAAGACATGTCTCATAATATAAAGTCAAACATCCAGGTTTCAAACAATTAAGGAACAGGAAAAATATAGCGATGCTAATGATAGGCCCAACCGTCTTCCTAAAATCCTTCTCAATTAAATGTAGCCTATCATGATTATTTGCATCAATCCACTGGCCATTTGTTTTGCAAACTCCATCTCATGTGCGTTACAAACCACTAACCAAACAACATTGCTATGTGCCTGTGCATTTAATTAAACGGTAACTACACAAAAGAATCTACATTTCTTAGATATTTTGCAGACCTCAAAAATAGTCTCCTGATGTGGTTCAAGCATTGTTGTGGACTTCCAATGATTCGGATGTTCTAAGAAAACCAGAAAAAATATAATCTGAAACCTGTGAATATCTGACTCAGTTGACAGCCTCATTTATCTGTTTCAATAGTAGGCCTACTATTAACCTACTTGCACAGTACAGCTTGGGATGGCCTGACTTTGACAGACCAATATGGTATTGATCATTTTAGGTCATTCAGAGTATACAGTATATCACTGTTTATCATAAAAATGTTCAGCCAGGGTGCTGGGTGGGCTGTTTGGGAAATTATTGGCAAAATTTGATTATACCCACTTCTCCAGACACCACTAAACCACTGCTCAACCAGGGGACTTCAATATCACACAGTAGATACAGTGTCTTGGTTATTGTCACAGACTTTTTGGGAGCCATATAGTGCATGCAGGCTGTGCCTCTGAGAGGCCTCATTAAGCTCTTTGCTGTTGGAGGTTGCTCTTTGTGCTAAATGGTTATGCGTAGCACCACAATGAGTTCCCATAGAAACAGAGTGCATTCTCCCAAAGACAAACTAAGGAAACAACACTACCTGTTCTGTAAAAAGAAGCAAATTGCCACAATAAAAGCAGTAGCTGTGTGTGGGTAAAATCACTGGGGGAGTCAAGCCCCAAACAGTTACATGACTTACAGCATGGTCAAGCAAGTTAATGTTTTCGATATTTCCGGACTACTAAACAACTATTGATTTAGAACCATGGAGAGTTACCACAAGTCGCAAAGAAAACAGGAGCTGGCTCCAATTTTCCAGCACCATTTCAGCACAATTTCAGCTTAGTCTAATACAGTGACAACTAAAAGATAGGAGAATCAAGTTAGCCCAATCAATGTAAGCTAAATATGATGTGGTTGTCCATGGTTCTGATTTCTGTGTGTGTGTGTGTGTGTGTGTGTGTGTGTGTGTGTGTGTGTGTGTGTGTGTGTGTGTGTGTGTGTGTGTGTGTGTGTGTGTGTGTGTGTGTGTGTGTGTGTGTGTGTGTGAGATTGTGTGCGTGCTTGTAGAGAAATGCCAATGCCGTCCTCTCTTTCATGTTGACAAAACGGTCTATGACTCTGTCATACACTACACTAAGTTTTTAGTTTTTTTTAGACCTAGGCTACCTGGCTAAATTGCCTAACTTCCTTTCATGGGCAATGATGAGCCAGTTAATTAACATTAGCCTATTGCATCTAGCTGCATATTGAACTTCCATTCTTTCAGGCCTGGGGCAAAATGTAGGAATTTTTTGTTATATTCATTGGCCTGTACAGAGAATTAAGTAAAAACCATGGCTAATTTAGGAAAGTGACCATTTTTACTAGCTAGCTAGTGACCTGAGGACAACGATACAACGAGATGCAACAATTCAAGTTTTTTCTGTCAATGACGTTGTTGTGATTGGAGTGAAGCCATATCCAAACAGGCTTCCCTTAGTACTTTTTTTTGGTGCACCAGGACCATTCACAGTTAAGCTCACTCACTTTAGCTCAACAGGGATTGAGCTCAACAGTGCTCACTGGTTTCCTTTGCATTCAATCCTGTGGGCGGCAACAGTGTCATAATCTTTTTGACCAGACAGCATCATATTGAAGGGCTACACATACAGAGACAGAGGTGCGCTGTTTTGCTCGCTCGAATGCTTTCTCTGGTGAGATACATTCAACCTCTTGCAAATTGAAGGACAATTATGAAACACAGAGAGACTAAAGATACATTATTTTTATTTTATTTTTTGGGGGGGAAACCTGGCTTCCCTTGGCATCCATGAATACAGACCACTGGACAAAAGCTTATGAATGTGGAGTAGTTTGTTCTCAAGGCTATTCCATGAAGTTCATCAACTTCTCATTGAACATTGATTAACCACAATAATTGAATTCTGTAGAATGAAATGATCAAACTTAATTTGGGTTAATGTTTTAGGGCATAACACATAAGGAAACGTCCAACTCAAAACATGCACAGAATAAACAGGCTTCCTATCAAATATGATGATGCTCAGAAAAAGTTAGGTACCTATGTCTTCCCGTTCCTTTCACGACTGCTTTAATTCTGACATAAGCAAGTCAACAAACCCAACATGCCTGCATAATGTTCCTTTCCCGATATGCCTCCCATTAGGCATTAATCAATCCTGATCTGGAAGTAATGTTTGCTGGAGGCAAGCTAGGCACTAACGAACTGCCCCCTGGGTGGTTTATGCCACATTAGAGCACAAGGCCACACTAACGTCTATGACAGGATATGCTTGGGGATGCCAGGACACTCCAGAGCCCCCCCCCCCCCCCCCATCACCCTGAATAATTTACTTCAGATAGAGAGGGTGGGGTGATGAGAGGGGTAGCTGGGGGAAATGCAAGGCTCTGATGCCATACCTCCAGATGGGACACGTTTGCCTTTGCCAATGCTGCTGTGTGCCCAGAGTAGAGACAAACCCATTAATACCACTCACCATCCACGAAATGACATAAATAATCTCTGGGACACTGAGCAGCCTGTTTCTACTCAAAGAGGAGCGACGCAAAGAAACACGTGAGAAAAAAGAAAAGGAAAAGGAGAGGCTTTTACAGTGGCCTGCCACATGGATTCATCCTGTCTCCTCATTTCGCCACCATTGTCACACGGCTCTCTTTCTCTTTGTACTGCCAAATCTGCCTACTGGATTAGATGAGTCTTGCGCCTGCTCTTCAAAGTCAGCTCTGCTGCACAAATCATTCTTTTTTCCCCCTCTATAACTTTGTGAAGCAGAAGATACTTTATCTGCTAGTTTCTTCCCACTGTATAATTTAACAAAGCTGCCGACTATGGAGAGAATAAGGATAACACACAACGAGAGGCTGGTGCCACTCCACAACAGAGACATTTCTCATGGTGACAGTGACATGCAGTAGATGGACCTTTCCAGCAGAGAAAACTCCATATTATTTAAGGTGCCTTTAAAAAAATGATCAAATGACACATGAACACTATGTGTAGGTTAAAGCATGAACATTGTCAAATGTTTAATTTTAGTTTGTTCTTCTCACTGAGCGCTGAAACATTAAAGCACATAATCTATGTTTGAGAAATATCCTTTATTCAATGATTACTAAATAAATAACGCATTGTTAAATTAATGGGTTGGCACTATTATATTTGGTGTCATAGGAAACCTAAATAAAAAAATATGTTTTTGGAACACACTGGACCAGATGATACCACACTGTGTTATGATAGTACACTTTATGGACACGTTTGATCGGAATGGGGAGGGCAGAAATGAACAATCCACAAAAAAATGTAAATAAAAATCATCCTGACTGATGAACAGAATATCCTAGACTCAGAAGGGACCCAAATTAAACTGTTTGTAGATATTCGACGTGACAGTCAAATTATGTCTATTCCTTGTGCAAATATTAATATTATACACAGCAAAATGGCACTTTTAATCAACCCTCATAGGGCATCCTAAATATATATTGCCTTCATGTTAAATAGACTTGATTAGTATCAATCCAGAGTCCCTCACATTTTCTATTCATGTCAACAGGGGCACAACTTTCACTGGGGACGGGGCCCCACATTCTGAAATAGCATTTTTGGCCCCCCCAGTTTTATCATTGGAATTGGATGTTTGTGCACTGAGGAGAATGGCTAGGTATTAATGTATCCATGAGACACTGTGATCTTGCAACATGACTCATACAGCTTTGACACACAGGGGCACAACTTTGGTTTTAGAAGTGGGGAGGAAATAATAATTTTTTTTGTTACATTTTTTTATCCAGTCGGAAAAACACTCCAAACAGCCTACCTGACCGCTCGGAGGCGACCTCATGGATCTAAAGCACATCGTTGCCTCATCTCTTATTCTTATCTGTATTTTTTTAAACCGCATTGTTGGTTAGGGGCTTGTAAGTAAGCATTTCACTGTAAGGTTGTATTCGGCCAATGTGACTAATAAAATGTTATTTGATTTCATTTGATTAGACCTACTGTAGGAAAACTGGGAAAAAGACAGGGAAGGGCAATGCTATCTCACATTGTTGTTAAATTAGCTCTTGCAAGTGGGAGATAGCATGTGACCAATTGACCAGAGTTGCGGGCTTGGCCCCACGCAGTCTGGGAGTGGATATTTCCAGCTGTGCAATGTCCAAGTATATAAACAACTAACATCTGCAAAGTGCAATACCGGGTTCAAGCCAACTCCATAGAATAGTTTTTGTGCCTGCTGTTAATGCAGCCATAACAATCTGCCTCTCTTGATAAGACAACGAAATGCTAGGGCTACCACCCAGGAGGAGGAGGGATGGGTAAGTAGGTAGGTTCCTGCCAATAATACCATTTAAAACACTAATAACATGGACTCAAGGAGACTTCACCAGTACACAGCTCCAAAACATATGCATATAATTGCCCAGCTGAGATTGGTTACATTTGTTACATGAATCACGATCCACAAGTTTCATTTTGAACCTTTGCTCTGGGGTTTAACCCTCCTGTTGTGTTCGTTTCATGTTATTGAATCCTGTGTTCCCGGTACAAAATGACCGCCCCATTATAGCTGATTTTAAATCCATAATAATACAACAATTATCACCAAATGTTGTGTTAAGTTATTGTGAATATTACAAGTGTTCAACTTCTATTTGCTATTCATGGCCTGTAGGCCTCATTGACCGTAGCTCAAACAACTCATTTTTGAGTAAAAAAGCATAATGTATGGATTATTTTGACAATAACAAATACTCAGATAAAACATATTGTGCTATTTATCACAGACTACTTTGTGTCAAAGTTTAACAAGGACTCTTTCCTCCTCACCAGTGTCATGATCAAAGATATGATCAAGAGCCTCACATATAGTATATCGTTTGGTCATTGTGCTGCCACAGAATGAATTGTGAGCAAGGCCTCAAAAAAGCTTTATATACCAGAGCTGCGAGAAATGTTCTATATATTATTGAAACAATGTTGCGATTGTTTGTGAGAATGCCAACATGTGTGGTTCCCGTGGGGGAAAGATTCTACTGGGGAAAGGTTCCCGTGGGGGTTGCCATGGAAGCCAAGAAGGGGAGTGAGGTGTGTGTGTGCTCAAACACACATGCATGTGGGGGTCTGGGAGAGGAAGTGTGTCCATCTGATGAATGGGCATGTGCCTGAACTCAATTTTATACACTAATTGTAGTCTCACCCATTCATTTCTAATGACTGGTCATTTTTGAACGGGAACACCACAGGTGTACAAAAGTTAAATAAAACACCCAAAATGTGAAAATCATCAAAACATATTTTGTGTGTTCAGGTGCCCTGTGTGGACAAAGTCATGGAACCTGATAGACAATCAGATTAAATGAACTACATTTTTCAGAAAGACAACTTGTAAATCGGTACATTTCCGACCGGAACATAATAAATCCTTTGAGCAAATTTGAAATGAATAAGTTGATGGGCAATACTCTTAGAAGAGGCAAAAATATTTCCCCATATTGTCTTCCAATTAGATTAAAATGCTGCACTTTGTAGGTCCTTCACCCAGATCTCCATAACAGGTAGATGTTTTATGTTATGAGTCACTAGCCTATCATATAGTGAGGACACCATTCAGGCTTACCCTGGACATGAAAGTGGTTTCAATAAAGAGTGGGAGCTTGGTTTGGCGTCCTATTGTACACCGTAGGTTTTCAACGCTGTAAACGAATGTAAAGGGCATAGAGCCAGATAAAATAAAATGTTATTTCAAATAGGCGATAACTCATGAAAATTATAAGTTGTGCCCAGATAATTATTGATTTGGTACCAAACAGTCAATTAATTACAGTTGTTCACAATGACATTTCTCACAAAGATATCTATGTCCTTAAAGAATGAAGTTGGGAGAGGAAAACAGGAAATTAATATGGGGGAGGACATTCATTTTAATAACCAAAATTCTCCCATAAAGAGTAACGTGAAGTGGAGACCATCTACTTACATATTTTCTTTTTGCAACAAAATTCTCATTTACCATGAGTTGCAAATTCTTTAAAGAGGTCAGGTACAGTTTATGTGGTATAGAATTAGAGACATCAAAAAATACAGTAAGATGTAATCAGCATACAGGGAGATATGGTGGACTGGAGGACAACCCTGCCTTTGTACAGTGGCAAGAAAAAGTATGTGAACCCTTTTGAAATACCTGGATTTCAGCATTAATTGGTCATCAAATTTGATCTGATCTTCATCTAGGTCACAACAATAGACAAACACAGTGTGCTTAAACTAATAACACACAAACAATTATACGTTTTCATCTCTTTATTGAACACACCGTGTAAACATTCACAGTGCAGGGTGGAAAAAGTATGTGAACCCTTGGATTTAATAACTGGTTGACCCTCCTTTGGCAGCAATAACCTCAACCAAACATTTTCTGTAGTTGCAGAGCAGACCTGCACAACGGTCAGGAGGAATTTTGGACCATTCCTCTTTACAAAATAGTTTCAGTTCAGCAATATTCTTGGGATCTCTGGTGTGAACTGCTCCCTTGAGGTCATGCCACAACATCTCAATTGGGTTGAGGTCATGACTCACTGGGCCACTCCAGAAGGCGTATTTTCTTCTGTTGAAGCCATTCTGTTGTTGATTTACTTCTGTGTTTTGGGTCATTGTCTTGTTGCATCACCCAACTTCTGTTGAGCTTCAATTGGCGGACATGTCAACTGTAGTTTCATTTGTCCACAGAATATTTTGCCAGTAGAGCTTTGGAACATCCAGGTGCACTTTTGCAAACTTCAGACGTGCAACAATGTTTTTCTTGGACAGCAGTTTCTTCTTCCGTGGTGTCCTCCCATGAACACCATTCTTGTTGAGTGGTTTGCGTGTTCTAGACTCGTCAACAGAGATGTTAGCATGTTCCAGAGATTTCTGTACGTCTTAGCTGACACTCTAGGATTCATCTTAACCTCATTGAGCATTTTGCGCTGCGCTCTTGCAGTCATCTTTGCAGGACGCCCACTCCTAGGGAGAGTAGCAACAGTACTGAACTTTCTCCATTTATAGACAATTTGTCTTACCATGGACTGATGAACATCAAGGCTTTTAGAGATACTTTTGTAAACTTTTCCAGCTTTATGCAAGTCAAAAATTCGTAATCTTAGGTCTTCTGAGATCTCTTTTGTTTGCGGCATGGTTCACATCAGGCAACACTTCTCGTAAATAGCACACTCAAATTTGTGAGTGTTTTTTATAGGGAAAGGCTGCTCTAACCAATATCTCCGATCTCATCTCATCGATTGGACTCCAGGTTTGCTGACTCCTGACTCCAATTAGTTTTTGGTGAAGTCATTAGCCTAGGGGTTTACATACGTTATACCAACCTACACTGTGAATGTATAAGTGATGTATTCAATATAGACAAGAAAAATGAAAGCGTTTGTGTGTTATTAGTGTAAGCAAACTGTTTGTCTATTGTTGTGACTTAGATGAAGATCAGATCAAATTTGATAACCAATTTATGCAGAAATCCAGGTCATTCCAAAGGGTTCAAATTCTTTTTCTTGTAGATCTGTAGATCTACTTGTGTAGATCTGTAGATCTTTGTAGGACAAACTCTGTGGCAGCGGAATGGCCAGTTTGGACACGGCAGTGGAACCGGTATATAGGATGCGGACCATACTAATAGATGATGACCCGAAGCCAACATTTTCCAAAACAGACCATAAATGCTCCAATTCCACATGGTAAAACTTTTTATTTTCAAATAATAAGAGGACTGCACAAGCCTGTGGTTGAGAGGCAGCATAGTCTATAACATATAGTCAATAGTCAATCCAAGATGGCATAGCGGTGCAGACGTGTTTGTCGTTGTCCCATGTAAATGTAGTCTTTTTTGTATAAATTTCAATATCTTTTCCATTTTTAAATTAAATATACAGTTGAAGTCAGAAGTTTACATACACTTAGGTTGGAGTCATTAAAACTTGTTTTTCAACCACTCCACAACTTTCTTGTTAACAAACTATAGTTTTGGCAAGTCGGTCAGGACATCTACTTTGTGCATGACACAAGTAATTTTTCCAACAATTGTTAACAGACAGATGATTTCACTTATAAATCACTGTATCACAATTCCAGTGGGTCAGAAGTTTACATACACTAAGTTGACTGTGCCTTAAAACAGCTTGGAAAATTCCAGAAAATGAAGTCATGGCTTTAGAAGCTTCTGATAGGCTAGTTGACATCATTTGAGTCAATTGGAGGTGTACCTGTGGATGTATTTCAAGGCCTACCTTCAAACTCAGTGCCTCTTTGCTTGACATCATGGGAAAATCAGCCAAGACCTCAGAACATTTTTTGTAGACCTCCACAAGGCTGGTTCTTCCTTGTGAGCAATTTCCAAATGCCTGAAGGTACCACATTCATCTGTACAAACAATAGTACGCAAGTATAAACACCATGGGACCACGCAGCCGTCATACCGCTCAGGAAATAGACGCGTTCTGTCTCCTAGAGATGAACGTACTTTGGTGCGAAAAGTGCAAATCAATCCCAGAAAAACAGCAAAGGACTGTGTGAAGATGCTGGAGGAAACGGGTACAAAAGTATCTATATCCACAGTAAAACGAGTCCTATATCGACATAACCTGAAAGGCCACTCAGCAAGGAAGAAGCCACTGCTCCAAAACCTCAAATCAAATCAAATTTTATTTGTCAGATACACATGGTTAGCAGATGTTAATGCGAGGGTAGCGAAATCTTTGTGCTTCTAGTTTCGACCATGCAGTAATATCTAACAAGTAATCTAACCTAACAATTTCACAAGAACTAACTTATACACACAAGTGTAAAGGAATGAATAAGGATATGTACATAAAATACATGAATGAGTGATGGCTGAACGGCATAGGCAAGATGCAGTAGATGGTATAGAGTACAGTATATACATATGAGATGAGTAGTGTAGGGTATGTAAACATTATATAAAGTGGCATTGTTTAAAGTGGCTAGTGATACATTTATTACATAAATCTTTTCATTATTAAAGTGGCTAGAGTTGAGTCAGTATGTTGGCAGCAGCCACTCAATGTTAGTGATGGCTGTTTAACAGTCTGATGGCCTTGAGATAGAAGCTGTTTTTCAGTCTCTCGGTCCCCGCTTTGATGCACCTGTACTGACCTCGCCTTCTGGATGATAGAGGGTTGAACAGGCAGTGGCAAGGGTGGTTGTTGTCCTTGATGATCCTTTTGGCCTTCCTGTGACATCGGGTGGCGTAGGTGTCCTGGAGGGCAGGTAGTTTGCCCCCGGTGATGCGTTGTGCAGACCTCACTATCCTCTGGAGAGCCTTACAGTTGTGGGCGGAGCAGTTGCCGTACGAGGCGGTGATACAGCCCGACAGGATGCTCTAGATTGTGCATCTGCAAAAGTTTGAGAGTATTTTTGGTGACAAGCCAAATTTTGTTCAGCCTCCTGAGGTTGAAGAGGTGCTGCTGCGCATTCTTCACCACGCTGTCTGTGTGGGTGGACCATTTCAGTTTGTCCGTGATGTGTATGCCGAGGAACTTAAAAACTTTCCACCTTCTCCACTACTGTCCCGTCGATGTGGATAGGGGGCTGCTCCCTCTGCTGTTTCCTGAAGCCCACGATCATCTCCTTTGTTTTGTTGACATTGAGTGTGAGGTTATTTACCTGACACCACACTCCGAGGGCCCCCACTGTAGTGTCGTCTGCAAACATGATGATTGAGTTGGAGGCGTGCATGGCCACGCAGTCATGGGTGAACAGGGGGTACAGGAGAGGGCTAAGAACGCACCCTTGTGGGGCCCCAGTGTTGAGGATCAGCGGGGTGGAGATGTTGTTACCTACCCTCACCACCTGGGGGCAGCCCTTCGGGAAGTCCAGGACCCAGTTGCACATGGCGGGGTCGAGACACAGGGTCTCGAGCTTAATGACGAGTTTGGAAGGGTACTATGGTGTTAAATGCTGAGCTGTAGTCGATGAACAGCATTCGCACAAAGGTATTCCTCTTGTCCAGATGGGTTAGGGCAGTGTGCAGTGTGATTGTGTCGTCTGTGGACCTATTGGGGCGGTAAGCAAATTGGAGTGGGTCTAGGGTTTTTGGTAGGGTGGAGGTGATATGGTCGTAGACTAGTCTCTCAAAGCACTTCATGAAGATAGAAGTGAGTGCTACAGGGCAGTAGTCATTTAGCTCAGTTACCTTAGCTTTCCTGGGAACAGGAACAATTGTGGCCCTCTTGAAGCATGTGGGAACAGCAGACTGGGATAAGGATTGATTGAATATGTCCATAAACACACCAGCCAGCTGGTCTGCGCATGCTCGGAGGACGCGGCCGGGGATGCCATCTGGGCCTGCAGCCTTGCGAGAGTTAACACGTTAAAATGTTTTACTCACGTTGGCTGCAGTGAAGGAGAGCGCGCAGGTTTTGGTAGTGGGCCATGTCAGTGGCACTGTATTGTCCTCAAAGCGAGCAAAGTTGTTTAGTTTGTCTGGGAGCAGACATCGTGGTCTGCGACGGGGCTGTTTTTTTTTGTAGTCCGTGACTGACTGTAGACCCTGCCACATACCTCTCGTGTCTGAGCCGTTGAATTGCGACTCTGCTTTGTCTCTATACTGTTGCTTAGCTTGTTTGATTGCCTTGCGGAGGGAATAGCTAGACTGTTTGTATTCGGTCATGTTTCCGGTCACCTTGCCCTGATTAAAAGCAGTGGTTCGTGCTTTCAGTTTGCGCGAATGCTGCCATCAATCCACGGTTTCTGGTTGGGGAATGTTTTAATAGTCGCTGTGGGTACAACATCACTGATGCACTTGCTAATTAACTCGATCACCGAATCAGCGTATTCATCAATGTTGTTTGACGCTATGCGGAACATTTCCCAGTCCACGTGATCGAAGCAATATTGAAGCGTGAAATCCGATTGGTCGGACCAGCGTTGAACAAACCTGAGCAGGGGTGCCTCCTGTTTTAGTTTCTGTCTATAGGCTGGGAGCAACAAAATGGAGTCGTGGTCAGCTTTCCCGAAAGGAGGGCGGGGGACGGCTTTACATGCATCGCGGAAGTTAGAATAACAATGATCCAGGGGTTTGTCGGCCCGGGTCGCGCAATCAATATGCTGGTAAAATTTAGGGACCCTTGTTTTCAGATTAGCCTTGTTAAAATCCCCAGCTATAATAAATGCACCCTCAGGATATGTGGTTTCCAGTTTACATAGACTCAAATTAAGATCTTTCAGGGCCGTTGATGTGTCTGCTTGCGGGGTAATATATACGACTGTGATTATGATCGAAGAGAATTCTCTTGGTAGATAATGCGGTCGGCATTTGATTGTAAAGAATTCTAAGTCAGGTGAACAAAAGGACTCAAGTTCCTGTATGTTGTTATGATCACACCACGTCTTGTTAATCATAAGGCATACACCCCCGCCCTTCTTCTTACCAAAGAGATGCTTGTTTTTCTCGGCGCGATGCGTGAAGAAACCAGGTGGCTGTACCGACTCCGATAGCGTGTCTCGAGTGAGCCATGTTTCCGTGAAACAAAGAACGTTACAGTCTCTGACGTCTCTCTGGAAGGCAACCCTTGCTCGGATTTTGTCTACCTTGTTGTCAAGAGACTGGACATTGGCAAGTAGTATGCTCGGGAGCGGTGCGCAATGTGCCCGTCTACGGAGCCTGACCAGAAGACCGCTCCGTCTGCCCCTTCTGCGGCGCCGTTGTTTTGGGACGCCGGCGGGATCCGATCCATTGTCCTGGTTGATGTACCAAACAGCGGATCGATCCGCTTCGGGAAAGTCGTACTCCTGGTCGTAATGTTGGTGAATTGACAGCTGCCTCTGATTTGGAACCATACCAGGCCAAACACATAGAAAAGGACAACATAGAACAAAACATAGAATGCCCACTTCAACTCACGCCCTGACCACACCAAAATAGAGACATAAAAAGGATCTCTAAAGTCAGGGCGTGACAGCAATGCTACCAAATACTAATTGAGTGTATGTAAACTTCTGACCCACTGGGAATGTGAAGAAAGAAATAAAAGAATGTGAAGAAAGAAATAAAAGAAAAGCTTCTCTCCACTGGGATTCTCTGCCTCTAACCCTATTACAGGGGCTGAGTCACTGGCTTACTGGTGCTCTTTCATGCCGTCCCTAGGAGGGGTGCGTCACTTGAGTGGGTTGAGTTACTGACGTGATCTTCCTGTCTGGGTTGGCGCCCCCCCTTGGTTTGTGCTGTGGTGGAGATCTTTGTGGGTATACTCGGCCTTGTCTCAGGATTGTAAATTGGTGGTTGAAGATATCCCTCTAGTGGTGCGGGGGCTGTGCTTTGGCAAAGTGGGTGGGGTTATATCCTTCCTGTTTGGCCCTTTCCGGGGGTATCATCGGATGGGGCCACAGTGTCTCCTGACCCCTCCTGTCTCAGCCTCCAGTATTTATGCTGCAGTAGTTTATGTGTCGGGGGGCTAGGGTCAGTTGGTTATACCTGGAGTACTTCTCCTGTCTTATCCAGTGTCCTGTGTGAATTTAAGTATGCTCTCTCTAATTCTCTCGTTCTCTCTTTCTTTCTCTCTCTCTGAGAACCTGAGCCCTAGGACCATACGTCACGGCAAACCGGGCATGATGACTCCTTGCTGCTGTTCCAGTTTCAACTGTTCTGCCTGCGGTTAAGGAACCCCTACCTGTCCCAGACCTGCTGCTTTCAACTCTTAATGATCGGCTATGAAAAGCCAACTGACTTTTATTCCTGATTATTATTTGACCATGCTTGTCATTTATGAACATTTTGAAAATCTTGGCTCTCTCTAATTCTCTCCTTCTCTCTTTCTTTCTCTCTCTCGGAGGACCTGAGCCCTAGGACCATACGTCAGGACTACCGGGCATGATGACTCCTTGCTGTCCCCAGTCCGCCTGGCCTTGCTGCTATTCCAGTTTCAACTGTTCTGCCTGCGGTTATGGAACCCCTACCTGTTCCAGACCTGCTGTTTTCAACTCTTAATGATCGGCTATGAAAAGCCAACTGACATTTATTCCTGATTATTATTTGACCATGCTTGTCATTTATGAACATTTTGAAAATCTTGGCTCTCTCAAATTCTTTCCTTCTCTCTTTCTTTCTCTCTCTCGGAGGACCTGAGCCCTAGGACCATACTGTAACGACCTGGGTGTCGGGGGGTGTGAAATCAGACGCAGG